>NC_054469.1:2982010-3061987 GCF_017639515.1 Carcharodon carcharias
ATTATTACAGCGCACTATCCCCAGTGAGGCTGATATTACAGCGCACCATCCCAGGAGAGGCTGATATTACAGCGCACCATCCCCAGTAAGGATGATATTACAGCGCACCATGCCCAGTGAGGAAGATATTACAGCGCACTATCCCCAGTGAGGCTGATATTACAGCGCACTGTCCCCAGTGAGGCTGATATTACAGCGCACTATCCACAGAGAGGCTGATATTACAGCGCACTATCCCCAGTGAGGCTGATATCACAGCGCACCATCCCCAGTGAGGCTGATATTACAGCGCACTATCCCCAGTGAGGCTGATATTACAGCGCAGCATCCCCAGTGAGGCTGATATTACAGCGCACCATCCCCAGTGAGGCTGATATTACAGCGCACTATCCCCAGTGAGGCTGATATTACAGCGCACTGTCCCCAGTGAGGCTGATATTACAGCGCACTATCCCCAGTGAGGCTGATATTACAGCACACGATCCCCAGTGAGGTTGATATTACAGCGCACTATCCCCAGTGAGGCTGATATTACAGCGCCCTGTCTCCAGTGAGGCTGATATTACAGCACACTATCCCCAGTGAGGCTGATATTACAGCGCACTATCCCCAGTGAGGCTGATATTACAGCGCACTATCCCCAGTGAGGCTGATATTACAGCGCACTATCCCCAGTGAGGCTGATATTACAGTGCACTATCCCCAGTGAGGCTGATATTACAGCGCACTATCCCCAGTGAGGCTGATATTACAGCGCACTATCCCCAGTGAGGCTGATATTACAGCGCACTATCCCCAGTGAGGCTGATATTACAGCGCACTATCCCCAGTGAGGCTGATATTACAGCGCCCTATCCCCAGTGAGGCTGCTATTACAGCGCACTATCCCCAGTGAGGCTGATATTACAGCGCACTATCCCCAGTGAGGCTGATATTACAGCGCACTATCCCCAGTGAGGCTGATATTACAGCGCACTATCCCCAGTGAGGCTGATATTACAGCGCACTATCCCCAGTGAGGCTGATATTACACCGCACCTATCCCCAGTGAGGCTGATATTACAGCGCACTATCCCCAGTGAGGCTGATATTACAGCGCACTATCCCCAGTGAGGCTGATATTACAGCGCACTATCCCCAGTGAGGCTGATATTACAGCGCACTATCCCCAGTGAGGCTGATATTACAGCGCACTATCCCCAGTGAGGCTGATATTACAGCGCACTATCCCCAGTGAGGCTGATATTACAGCGCACTATCCCCAGTGAGGCTGATATTACAGCGCACTATCCCCAGTGAGGCTGATATTACAGCGCACTATCCCCAGTGAGGCTGATATTACAGCGCACTATCCCCAGTGAGGCTGATATTACAGCGCACTATCCCCAGTGAGGCTGATATTACAGCGCACTATCCCCAGTGAGGCTGATATTACAGCGCACTATCCCCAGTGAGGCTGATATTACAGCGCACTATCCCCAGTGAGGCTGATATTACAGCGCACTATCCCCAGTGAGGCTGATATTACAGCGCACTATCCCCAGTGAGGCTGATATTACAGCGCACTATCCCCAGTGAGGCTGATATTACAGCGCACTATCCCCAGTGAGGCTGATATTACAGCGCACTATCCCCAGTGAGGCTGATATTACAGCGCACTATCCGCAGTGAGGCTGATATTACAGCGCACTATCCCCAGTGAGTCTGATATTACAGCGCACTATCCCCAGTGAGGCTGATATTACAGCGCACTATCCCCAGTGAGGCTGATATTACAGCGCACTATCCCCAGTGAGGCTGATATTACAGCGCACTATCCCCAGTGAGGCTGATATTACAGCGCACTTTCCCCGTGAGGCTGATATTACAGCGCACTATCCCCAGTGAGGTTGATATTACAGCGCACTATCCCCAGTGAGGCTGATATTACAGCGCCCTATCCCCAGTGAGGCTGATATTACAGCGCACTATCCCCAGTGAGGCTGATATTACAGCGCACTATCCCCAGTGAGGCTGATATTACAGCGCACTATCCCCAGTGAGGCTGATATTACAGCGCACTATCCCCAGTGAGGCTGATATTACAGCGCACTATCCCCAGTGAGGCTGATATTACAGCGCACTATCCCCAGTGAGGCTGATATTACAGCGCACTATCCCCAGTGAGGCTGATATTACAGCGCACTATCCCCAGTGAGGCTGATATTACAGCGCACCTATCCCCAGTGAGGCTGATATTACAGCGCACTATCCCCAGTGAGGCTGATATTACAGCGCACCTATCCCCAGTGAGGCTGATATTACAGCGCACCTATCCCCAGTGAGGCTGATATTACAGCGCACTATCCCAGTGAGGCTGATATTACAGCGCACTATCCCCAGTGAGGCTGATATTACAGCGCACTATCCCAGTGAGGCTGATATTACAGCGCACTATCCCCAGTGAGGCTGATATTACAGCGCACTATCCCCAGTGAGGCTGATATTACAGCGCACTATCCCCAGTGAGGCTGATATTACAGCGCACTATCCCCAGTGAGGCTGATATTACAGCGCACTATCCCCAGTGAGGCTGATATTACAGCGCACTATCCCCAGTGAGGCTGATATTACAGCGCACTATCCCCAGTGAGGCTGATATTACAGCGCACTATCCCCAGTGAGGCTGATATTACAGCGCACCTATCCCCAGTGAGGCTGATATTACAGCGCACTATCCCCAGTGAGGCTGATATTACAGCGCACTATCCCCAGTGAGGCTGATATTACAGCGCACTATCCCCAGTGAGGCTGATATTACAGCGCACTATCCCCAGTGAGGCTGATATTACAGCGCACTATCCCCAGTGAGGCTGATATTACAGCGCACTATCCCCAGTGAGGCTGATATTACAGCGCACTATCCCCAGTGAGGCTGATATTACAGCGCACTATCCCCAGTGAGGCTGATATTACAGCGCACTATCCCCAGTGAGGCTGATATTACAGCGCACCTATCCCCAGTGAGGCTGATATTACAGCGCACTATCCCCAGTGAGGCTGATATTACAGCGCACTATCCCCAGTGAGGCTGATATTACAGCGCACTATCCCCAGTGAGGCTGATATTACAGCGCACTATCCCCAGTGAGGCTGATATTACAGCGCACTATCCCCAGTGAGGCTGATATTACAGCGCACTATCCCCAGTGAGGCTGATATTACAGCGCACTATCCCCAGTGAGGCTGATATTACAGCGCACTATCCCCAGTGAGGCTGATATTACAGCGCACTATCCCCAGTGAGGCTGATATTACAGCGCACTATCCCCAGTGAGGCTGATATTACAGCGCACTATCCCCAGTGAGGCTGATATTACAGCGCACTATCCCCAGTGAGGCTGATATTACAGCGCACTATCCCCAGTGAGGCTGATATTACAGCGCACTATCCCCAGTGAGGCTGATATTACAGCGCACTATCCCCAGTGAGGCTGATATTACAGCGCACTATCCCCAGTGAGGCTGATATTACAGCGCACTATCCCCAGTGAGGCTGATATTACAGCGCACTATCCCCAGTGAGGCTGATATTACAGCGCACTATCCCCAGTGAGGCTGATATTACAGCGCACTATCCCCAGTGAGGCTGATATTACAGCGCACTATCCCCAGTGAGGCTGATATTACAGCGCACTATCCCCAGTGAGGCTGATATTACAGCGCACTATCCCCAGTGAGGCTGATATTACAGCGCACTATCCCCAGTGAGGCTGATATTACAGCGCACTATCCCCAGTGAGGCTGATATTACAGCGCACTATCCCCAGTGAGGCTGATATTACAGCGCACTATCCCCAGTGAGGCTGATATTACAGCGCACTATCCCCAGTGAGGCTGATATTACAGCGCACTATCCCCAGTGAGGCTGATATTACAGCGCACTATCCCCAGTGAGGCTGATATTACAGCGCACTATCCCCAGTGAGGCTGATATTACAGCGCACTATCCCCAGTGAGGCTGATATTACAGCGCACTATCCCCAGTGAGGCTGATATTACAGCGCACTATCCCCAGTGAGGCTGATATTACAGCGCACTATCCCCAGTGAGGCTGATATTACAGCGCACTATCCCCAGTGAGGCTGATATTACAGCGCACTATCCCCAGTGAGGCTGATATTACAGCGCACTATCCCCAGTGAGGCTGATATTACAGCGCACTATCCCCAGTGAGGCTGATATTACAGCGCACTATCCCCAGTGAGGCTGATATTACAGCGCACATTCCCCAGTGTGGCTGATATTACATCGCACTATCCCCAGTGAGGCTGGTATTACAGCGCACTATCCCCAGTGAGGCTGATATTACAGCGCACTATCCCCAGTGAGGCTGATATTACAGCGCACTGTCCCCAGTGAGGCTGATATTACAGCGCACTATCCCCAGTGAGGCTGATATTACAGCGCACTATCCCCAGTGAGGCTGATATTACAGCGCACTATCCCCAGTGAGGCTGATATTACAGCGCACTATCCCCAGTGAGGCTGATATTACAGCGCACTATCCCCAGTGAGGCTGATATTACAGCGCACTATCCCCAGTGAGGCTGATATTACAGCGCACTATCCCCAGTGAGGCTGATATTACAGCGCACTATCCCCAGTGAGGCTGATATTACAGCGCACTATCCCCAGTGAGGCTGATATTACAGCGCACTATCCCCAGTGAGGCTGATATTACAGCGCACTATCCCCAGTGAGGCTGATATTACAGCGCACTATCCCCAGTGAGGCTGATATTACAGCGCCCTATCCCCAGTGAGGCTGATATTACAGCGCACTATCCCCAGTGAGGCTGATATTACAGCGCACTGTCCCCAGTGAGGCTGATATTACAGCTCACTATCCCCAGTGAGGCTGATATTACAGCGCACTATCCCCAGTGAGGCTGATATTACAGCGCACTATCCCCAGTGAGGCTGATATTACAGCGCACTATCCCCAGTGAGGCTGATATTACAGCGCACTGTCCCCAGTGAGGCTGATATTACAGCGCACTATCCACAGAGAGGCTGATATTACAGCGCACCATCCCCAGTGGGGCTGATATTACAGCGCACTATCCCCAGTGAGGCTGATATTACAGCGCACCATCCCAGGAGAGGCTGATATTACAGCGCACCATCCCCAGTGAGGCTGATATTTCAGCGGTATTTCCCCAGTGAGGTTGATATTACAGCGCACTATTCCCAGTGAGGCTGATATTACATTGCACTATTGCCAATGAGGCCTGATTTGACAGCGCACTGTCCCCAGTGAGGCTGATATTACAGCGCACTATCCCCATTGAAGCTGATATTAAAGCGCACTATCCCCAGTGAGGCTGATATTACAGCGCACTATCCCCAGTGAGGCTGATATTACAGCGCACTATCCCCAGTGAGGCTGATATTACAGTGCACTATGCCCAGTGAGGCTGATATTACAGCGCACTATCCCCAGTGAGGCTGATATTACAGCACACTATCCCCAGTGAGGCTGATATTACATCGCACCATCCCCAGTGGGGCTGATATTACAGCGCACTATCCCCAGTGAGGCTGATATTAGAGCGCACTATCCCCAGTGAGGCTGATATTACAGCGCACTATCACCAGTGAGGCTGATATTACAGCGCACTATCCCCAGTGAGGCTGATATTACAGCGCACTATCCCCAGTGAGGCTGATATTACAGCGCACTATCCCCAGTGAGGCTGATATTACAGCGCACCATCCCCAGTGAGGCTGATATTACAGCGCACCTTCCCCAGTGAGGCTGATATTACAGCGCACTATCCCAGTGAGGCTGATATTACAGCGCACTATCCCCAGTGAGGCTGATATTACAGCGCACTATCCCCAGTGAGGCTGATATTACAGCGCACTATCCCCAGTGAGGCTGATATTACAGCGCACTATCCCCAGAGAGGCTGATATTACAGCGCACCATCCCCAGTGAGGCTGATATTACAGCGCACTATCCCCAGTGAGGCTGATATTACAGCGCACCATCCCAGGAGAGGCTGATATTAAAGCGCACCATCCCCAGTAAGGATGATATTACAGCGCACCATGCCCAGTGAGGAAGATATTACAGCGCACTATCCCCAGTGAGGCTGATATTACAGCGCACTGTCCCCAGTGAGGCTGATATTACAGCGCACTATGCCCAGTGAGGCTGATATTACAGCGCACTATCCCCAGTGAGGCTGATATCACAGCGCACCATCCTCAGTGGGCGGATATTACAGCGCACTATCCCCAGTGAGGCTGATATTACAGCGCCGCATCCCCAGTGAGGCTGATATTACAGCGCACCATCCCCAGTGAGGCTGATATTACAGCGCACTATCCCCAGTGAGGCTGATATTACAGCGCACTGTCCCCAGTGAGGCTGATATTACAGCGCACTATCCCCAGTGAGGCTGATATTACAGCGCACTATCCCAAGTGAGGTTGATATTACAGCGCACTATCCCCAGTGAGGCTGATATTACAGCGCCCTGTCTCCAGTGAGGCTGATATTACAGCACACTATCCCCAGTGATGCTGATATTACAGCGCACTATCCCCAGTGAGGCTGATATTACAGCGCTCTGTCCCCAGTGAGGCTGATATTACAGCGCACTATCCCCAGTGAGGCTGATATTACAGTGCACTATCCCCAGTGAGGCTGATATTACAGCGCACTATCCCCAGTGAGGCTGATATTACAGCGCACTATCCCCAGTGAGGCTGATATTACAGCGCACTATCCCAGTGAGGCTGATATTACAGCGCACTATCCCCAGTGAGGCTGATATTACAGCGCCCTATCCCCAGTGAGGCTGATATTACAGCGCACTATCCCCAGTGAGGCTGATATTACAGCGCACTGTCCCCAGTGAGGCTGATATTACAGCGCACTATCCCCAGTGAGGCTGATATTACAGCGCACTATCCCCAGTGAGGCTGATATTACAGCGCACTATCCCCAGTGAGGCTGATATTACAGCGCACCTTCCCCAGTGAGGCTGATATTACAGCGCACTATCCCCAGTGAGGCTGATATTACAGCGCACTATCCCCAGTGAGGCTGATATTACAGCGCACTATCCCCAGTGAGGCTGATATTACAGCGCACTATCCCCAGTGAGGCTGATATTACAGCGCACTATCCCCAGTGAGGCTGATATTACAGCGCACTGTCCCCAGTGAGGCTGATATTACAGCGCACTATCCCCAGTGAGGCTGATATTACAGTGCACTATCCCCAGTGAGGCTGATATTACAGCGCACTATCCCCAGTGAGGCTGATATTACAGCGCACTATCCCCAGTGAGGCTGATATTACAGCGCACTATCCCCAGTGAGGCTGATATTACAGCGCACTATCCCCAGTGAGGCTGATATTACAGCGCACTATCCCCAGTGAGGCTGATATTACAGCGCACTATCCCCAGTGAGGCTGATATTACAGCGCACTATCCCCAGTGAGGCTGATATTACAGCGCACTATCCCCAGTGAGGCTGATATTACAGCGCACTATCCCCAGTGAGGCTGATATTACAGCGCACTATCCCCAGTGAGGCTGATATTACAGCGCACTATCCCCAGTGAGGCTGATATTACAGCGCACTATCCCCAGTGAGGCTGATATTACAGCGCACTATCCCCAGTGAGGCTGATATTACAGCGCACTATCCCCAGTGAGGCTGATATAATAGCGCACTATCCCCAGGGAGGCTGATATTACAGCGCACTATCCCCAGTGAGGCTGATATTACAGCGCACTATCCCCAGTGAGGCTGATATTACAGCGCACTATCCCAGTGAGGCTGATATTACAGCGCACTATCCCCAGAGAGGCTGATATTACAGCGCACTATCCCCAGTGAGGCTGATATTACAGAGCCCTATCCCCAGTGAGGCTGATATTACAGCGCACTATCCCCAGTGAGGCTGATATTACAGCGCACTATCCCCAGTGAGGCTGATATTACAGCGCACTATCCCCAGTGAGGCTGATATTACAGCGCACTATCCCCAGTGAGGCTGATATTACAGCGCACTATCCCCAGTGAGGCTGATATTACAGCGCACTATCCCCAGTGAGGCTGATATTACAGCGCACTATCCCCAGTGAGGCTGATATTACAGCGCACTATCCCCAGTGAGGCTGATATTACAGCGCACTATCCCCAGTGAGGCTGATATTACAGCGCACTATCCCCAGTGAGGCTGATATTACAGCGCACTATCCCAGTGAGGCTGATATTACAGCGCACTATCCCCAGTGAGGCTGATATTACAGCGCACTATCCCCAGTGAGGCTGATATTACAGCGCACTATCCCCAGTGAGGCTGATATTACAGCGCACTATCCCCAGTGAGGCTGATATTACAGCGCACTATCCCCAGTGAGGCTGATATAACAGCGCCCTATCCCCAGTGAGCCTGATATTACAGGGCACTATCCCCAGTGAGGCTGATATTACAGCGCACTATCCCCAGTGAGGCTGATATTACAGCGCACTATCCCCAGTGAGGCTGATATTACAGCGCACTATCCCCAGTGAGGCTGATATTACAGCGCACTATCCCCAGTGAGGCTGATATTACAGCGCACTATCCCCAGTGAGGCTGATATTACAGCGCACTATCCCCAGTGAGGCTGATATTACAGCGCACTATCCCCAGTGAGGCTGATATTACAGCGCACTATCCCCAGTGAGGCTGATATTACAGCGCCCTATCCCCAGTGAGGCTGATATTACAGCGCACTATCCCCAGTGAGGCTGATATTACAGCGCACTATCCCCAGTGAGGCTGATATTACAGCGCACTATCCCCAGTGAGGCTGATATTACAGCGCACTATCCCCAGTGAGGCTGATATTACAGCGCACTATCCCCAGTTAGTCTGATATTACAGCCACCTATCCCCAGTGAGGCTGATATTACAGCGCACTATCCCCAGTGAGGCTGATATTACAGCGCACTATCCCCAGTGAGGCTGATATTACAGCGCACTATCCCCAGTGAGGCTGATATTACAGCGCACTATCCCCAGTGAGGCTGATATTACAGCGCACTATCCCCAGTGAGGCTGATATTACAGCGCACTATCCCCAGTGAGGCTGATATTACAGCGCACTATCCCCAGTGAGGCTGATATTACAGCGCACTATCCCCAGTGAGGCTGATATTACAGCGCACTATCCCCAGTGAGGCTGATATTACAGCGCACTATCCCCAGTGAGGCTGATATTACAGCGCACTATCCCCAGTGAGGCTGATATTACAGCGCACTATCCCCAGTGAGGCTGATATTACAGCGCACTATCCCCAGTGAGGCTGATATTACAGCGCACTATCCCCAGTGAGGCTGATATTACAGCGCACTATCCCCAGTGAGGCTGATATTACAGCGCACTATCCCCAGTGAGGCTGATATTACAGCGCACTATCCCCAGTGAGGCTGATATTACAGCGCACTATCCCCAGTGAGGCTGATATTACAGCGCACTATCCCCAGTGAGGCTGATATTACAGCGCACTATCCCCAGTGAGGCTGATATTACAGCGCACTATCCCCAGTGAGTCTGATATTACAGCGCACTATCCCCAGTGAGGCTGATATTACAGCGCACTATCCCCAGTGAGGCTGATATTACAGCGCACTATCCCCAGTGAGGCTGATATTACAGCGCAGCATCCCCACTGAGGCTGATATTACAGCTCACTATCATATGTGAGGCTGATATTACAGCGCACTATCCCAAGTGAGTTTGATATTACAGCGCACTATCCCCAGTGAGGCTGATATTACAGCGCCCTGTCCCCAGTGAGGCTGATATTACAGCGCACTATCCCCAGTGAGGCTGATATTACAGCGCACTATCCCCAGTGAGGCTGATATTACAGCGCACTATCCCCAGTGAGGCTGATATTACAGCGCACTATCCCCAGTGAGGCTGATATTACAGCGCACTATCCCCAGTGAGGCTGATATTACAGCGCACTATCCCCAGTGAGGCTGATATTACAGCGCACTATCCCCAGTGAGGCTGATATTACAGCGCACTATCCCCAGTGAGGCTGATATTACAGCGCACTATCCCCAGTGAGGCTGATATTACAGCGCACCATCCCCAGTGAGGCTGATATTACAGCGCACTATCCCCAGTGAGGCTGATATTACAGCGCACTATCCCCAGTGAGGCTGATATTACAGCGCACTATCCCCAGTGAGGCTGATATTACAGCGCACCATCCCCAGTGAGGCTGATATTACAACGCGCGATCCCCAGTGAGGCTGATATTACAGCGCACTATCCCCAGTGAGGCTGATATTACAGCACAATATCCCCAGTGAGGCTGATATTACAGTGCAACATCCCCAGTGAGGCTGATATTACAGCGCACTATCCCCAGTGAGGCTGAAATTACAGTACACTATCCCCAGTGATGCTGATATTACAGCGCACTAACCCCAGTGAGGCTGATATTACAGCGCACTATCCCCAGTGAGGCTGATATTACAGCGCACTATCCCCAGTGAGGCTGATATTACAGCGCACTATCCCCAGTGAGGCTGATATTACAGCGCACTATCCCCAGTGAGGCTGATATTACAGCGCACTATCCCCAGTGAGGCTGATATTACAGCGCACTATCCCCAGTGAGGCTGAATTTACAGCGCACTATCCCCAGTGAGGCTTATATTACAGCGCACTATCCCCAGTGAGGCTGATATTACAGCGCACTATCCCCAGTGAGGCTGATATTACAGCGCTCTGTCCCCAGTGAGGCTGATATTACAGCGCACTATCCCCAGTGAGGCTGATATTACAGCGCACTATCCCCAGTGAGGCTGATATTACAGCGCACTATCCCCAGTGAGGCTGATATTACAGCGCACTATCCCCAGTGAGGCTGAGATTACAGCGCACTATCCCCAGTGAGGCTGATATTACAGCGCACTATCCCCAGTGAGGCTGATATTACAGCGCACTATCCCCAGTGAGGCTGATATTACAGCGCACTATCCCCAGTGAGGCTGATATTACAGCGCACTATCCCCAGTGAGGCTGATATTACAGCGCACTATCCCCAGTGAGGCTGATATTACAGCGCACTATCCCCAGTGAGTCTGATATTACAGCGCACTATCCCCAGTGAGGCTGATATTACAGCGCACTATCCCCAGTGAGTCTGATATTACAGCGCACTATCCCCAGTGAGGCTGATATTACAGCGCAGCATCCCCAGTGAGGCTGATATTACAGCGCACTATCCCCAGTGAGGCTGATATTACAGCGCACTATCCCCAGTGAGGCTGATATTACAGCGCACTATCCCCAGTGAGGCTGATATTACAGCGCCCTGTCCCCAGTGAGGCTGATATTACAGCGCACTATCCCCAGTGAGGCTGATATTACAGCGCACTATCCCCAGTGAGGCTGATATTACAGCGCACTATCCCCAGTGAGGCTGATATTACAGCGCACTATCCCCAGTGAGGCTGATATTACAGCGCACTATCCCAGTGGGGCTGATATTACAGCGCACTGTCCCCAGTGAGGCTGATATTACAGCGCACTATCCCCAGTGAGGCTGATATTACAGCGCACTATCCCCAGTGAGGCTGATATTACAGCGCACTATCCCCAGTGAGGCTGATATTACAGCGCACTATCCCCAGTGAGGCTGATATTACAGCGCACTATCCCCAGTGAGGCTGATATTACAGCGCACTATCCCCAGTGAGGCTGATATTACAGCGCACTATCCCCAGTGAGGCTGATATTACAGCGCACTATCCCCAGTGAGGCTGATATTACAGCGCACTATCCCCAGTGAGGCTGATATTACAGCGCACTATCCCCAGTGAGGCTGATATTACAGCGCACTATCCCCAGTGAGGCTGATATTACAGCGCACTATCCCCAGTGAGGCTGATATTACAGCGCACTATCCCCAGTGAGGCTGATATTACAGCGCACTATCCCAGTGAGGCTGATATTACAGCGCACTATCCCCAGTGAGGCTGATATTACAGCGCACTATCCCCAGTGAGGCTGATATTACAGCGCACTATCCCCAGTGAGGCTGATATTACAGCGCACTATCCCCAGTGAGGCTGATATTACAGCGCACTATCCCCAGTGAGGCTGATATTACAGCGCACTATCCCCAGTGAGGCTGATATTACAGCGCACTATCCCCAGTGAGGCTGATATTACAGCGCACTATCCCCAGTGAGGCTGATATTACAGCGCACTATCCCCAGTGAGGCTGATATTACAGCGCACTATCCCCAGTGAGGCTGATATTACAGCGCACTATCCCCAGTGAGGCTGATATTACAGCGCACTATCCCCAGTGAGGCTGATATTACAGCGCACTATCCCCAGTGAGGCTGATATTACAGCGCACCTATCCCCAGTGAGGCTGATATTACAGCGCACTATCCCCAGTGAGGCTGATATTACAGCGCACTATCCCCAGTGAGGCTGATATTACAGCGCACTATCCCCAGTGAGGCTGATATTACAGCGCACTATCCCCAGTGAGGCTGATATTACAGCGCACTATCCCCAGTGAGGCTGATATTACAGCGCACTATC
This sequence comes from Carcharodon carcharias, assembly GCF_017639515.1. Classification (NCBI taxonomy): domain Eukaryota; kingdom Metazoa; phylum Chordata; class Chondrichthyes; order Lamniformes; family Lamnidae; genus Carcharodon; species Carcharodon carcharias. The sequence goes on from NC_054469.1 coordinate 2,994,645, forward strand.
CCCAGTGAGGCTGATATTACAGCGCACTATCCCCAGTGAGGCTGATATTACAGCGCACTATCCCCAGTGAGGCTGATATTACAGCGCACTATCCCCAGTGAGGCTGATATTACAGCGCACTATCCCCAGTGAGGCTGATATTACAGCGCACTATCCCCAGTGAGGCTGATATTACAGCGCACTATCCCCAGTGAGGCTGATATTACAGCGCACTATCCCCAGTGAGGCTGATATTACAGCGCACTATCCCCAGTGAGGCTGATATTACAGCGCACTATCCCCAGTGAGGCTGATATTACAGCGCACTATCCCCAGTGAGGCTGATATTACAGCGCACTATCCCCAGTGAGGCTGATATTACAGCGCACTATCCCCAGTGAGGCTGATATTACAGCGCACTATCCCCAGTGAGGCTGATATTACAGCGCACTATCCCCAGTGAGGCTGATATTACAGCGCACTATCCCCAGTGAGGCTGATATTACAGCGCACTATCCCCAGTGAGGCTGATATTACAGCGCACTATCCCCAGTGAGGCTGATATTACAGCGCACTATCCCCAGTGAGGCTGATATTACAGCGCACTATCCCAGTGAGGCTGATATTACAGCGCACTATCCCAGTGAGGCTGATATTACAGCGCACTATCCCCAGTGAGGCTGATATTACAGCGCACTATCCCCAGTGAGGCTGATATTACAGCGCACTATCCCCAGTGAGGCTGATATTACAGCGCACTATCCCCAGTGAGGCTGATATTACAGCGCACTATCCCCAGTGAGGCTGATATTACAGCGCACTATCCCCAGTGAGGCTGATATTACAGCGCACTATCCCCAGTGAGGCTGATATTACAGCGCACTATCCCCAGTGAGGCTGATATTACAGCGCACTATCCCCAGTGAGGCTGATATTACAGCGCACTATCCCCAGTGAGGCTGATATTACAGCGCACTATCCCCAGTGAGGCTGATATTACAGCGCACTATCCCCAGTGAGGCTGATATTACAGCGCACTATCTCCAGTGAGGCTGATATTACAGCGCACTATCCCCAGTGAGTCTGATATTACAGCGCACTATCCCCAGTGAGGCTGATATTACAGCGCACTATCCCCAGTGAGGCTGATATTACAGCGCACTATCCCCAGTGAGGCTGATATTACAGCGCACTATCCCCAGTGAGGCTGATATTACAGCGCACTATCCCCAGTGAGGCTGATATTACAGCGCACTATCCCCAGTGAGGCTGATATTACAGCGCACTATCCCCAGTGAGGCTGATATTACAGCGCACTATCCCCAGTGAGGCTGATATTACAGCGCACTATCCCCAGTGAGGCTGATATTACAGCGCACTATCCCCAGTGAGGCTGATATTACAGCGCACTATCCCCAGTGAGGCTGATATTACAGCGCACTATCCCCAGTGAGGCTGATATTACAGCGCACTATCCCCAGTGAGGCTGATATTACAGCGCACTATCCCCAGTGAGGCTGATATTACAGCGCACTATCCCCAGTGAGGCTGATATTACAGCGCACTATCCCCAGTGAGGCTGATATTACAGCGCACTATCCCCAGTGAGGCTGATATTACAGCGCACTATCCCCAGTGAGGCTGATATTACAGCGCACTATCCCCAGTGAGGCTGATATTACAGCGCACTATCCCCAGTGAGGCTGATATTACAGCGCACTATCCCCAGTGAGGCTGATATTACAGCGCACTATCCCCAGTGAGGCTGATATTACAGCGCACTATCCCCAGTGAGGCTGATATTACAGCGCACTATCCCCAGTGAGGCTGATATTACAGCGCACTATCCCCAGTGAGGCTGATATTACAGCGCACTATCCCCAGTGAGGCTGATATTACAGCGCACTATCCCCAGTGAGGCTGATATTACAGCGCACTATCCCCAGTGAGGCTGATATTACAGCGCACTATCCCCAGTGAGGCTGATATTACAGCGCACTATCCCCAGTGAGGCTGATATTACAGCGCACTATCCCCAGTGAGGCTGATATTACAGCGCACTATCCCCAGTGAGGCTGATATTACAGCGCACTATCCCCAGTGAGGCTGATATTACAGCGCACTATCCCCAGTGAGGCTGATATTACAGCGCACTATCCCCAGTGAGGCTGATATTACAGCGCACTATCCCCAGTGAGGCTGATATTACAGCGCACTATCCCCAGTGAGGCTGATATTACAGCGCACTATCCCCAGTGAGGCTGATATTACAGCGCACTATCCCCAGTGAGGCTGATATTACAGCGCACTATCCCCAGTGAGGCTGATATTACAGCGCACTATCCCCAGTGAGGCTGATATTACAGCGCACTATCCCCAGTGAGGCTGATATTACAGCGCACTATCCCCAGTGAGGCTGATATTACAGCGCACTATCCCCAGTGAGGCTGATATTACAGCGCACTATCCCCAGTGAGGCTGATATTACAGCGCACTATCCCCAGTGAGGCTGATATTACAGCGCACTATCCCCAGTGAGGCTGATATTACAGCGCACTATCCCCAGTGAGGCTGATATTACAGCGCACTATCCCCAGTGAGGCTGATATTACAGCGCACTATCCCCAGTGAGGCTGATATTACAGCGCACTATCCCCAGTGAGGCTGATATTACAGCGCACTATCCCCAGTGAGGCTGATATTACAGCGCACTATCCCCAGTGAGGCTGATATTACAGCGCCCTATCCCCAGTGAGGCTGATATTACAGCGCACTATCCCCAGTGAGGCTGATATTACAGCGCACTATCCCCAGTGAGGCTGATATTACAGCGCACTATCCCCAGTGAGGCTGATATTACAGCGCACTATCCCCAGTGAGGCTGATATTACAGCGCACTATCCCCAGTGAGGCTGATATTACAGCGCACTATCCCAGTGAGGCTGATATTACAGCGCACTATCCCCAGTGAGGCTGATATTACAGCGCCCTATCCCCAGTGAGGCTGATATTACAGCGCACTATTCCCAGTGAGGCTGATATTACAGCGCACTATCCCCAGTGAGGCTGATATTACAGCTCACTATCCCCAGTGAGGCTGATATTACAGCGCACTATCCCCAGTGAGGCTGATATTACAGCGCACTATCCCCAGTGAGGCTGATATTACAGCGCACTATCCCCAGTGAGGCTGATATTACAGCGCCCTATCCCCAGTGAGGCTGATATTACAGCGCACTATCCCCAGTGAGGCTGATATTACAGCGCACTATCCCAAGTGAGGCTGATATTACAGCGCACTATCCGCAGTGAGGCTGATATTACAGCGCACTATCCCCAGTGAGGCTGATATTACAGCGCACTATCCCCAGTGAGGCTGATATTACAGCGCACTATCCCCAGTGAGGCTGATATTACAGCGCACTATCCCCAGTGAGGCTGATATTACAGCGCACTATCCCCAGTGAGGCTGATATTACAGCGCACTATCCCCAGTGAGGCTGATATTACAGTGCACTATCCCCAGTGAGGCTGATATTACAGCGCACTATCCCCAGTGAGGCTGATATTACAGCGCACTATCCCCAGTGAGGCTGATATTACAGCGCACTATCCCCAGTGAGGCTGATATTACAGCGCACTATCCCCAGTGAGGCTGATATTACAGCGCACTATCCCCAGTGAGGCTGATATTACAGCGCACTATCCCCAGTGAGGCTGATATTACAGCGCACTATCCCCAGTGAGGCTGATATTACAGCGCACTATCCCCAGTGAGGCTGATATTACAGCGCACTATCCCCAGTGAGGCTGATATTACAGCGCACTGTCCCCAGTGAGGCTGATATTACAGCGCGCTATCCCCAGTGAGGCTGATATTACAGCGCACTATCCCCAGTGAGGCTGATATTACAGCGCACTATCCCCAGTGAGGCTGATATTACAGCGCACTATCCCCAGTGAGGCTGATATTACAGCGCACTATCCCAGTGAGGCTGATATTACAGCGCACTATCCCCAGTGAGGCTGATATTACAGCGCACTATCCCCAGTGAGGCTGATATTACAGCGCACTATCCCCAGTGAGGCTGATATTACAGCGCACTATCCCCAGTGAGGCTGATATTACAGCGCACTATCCGCAGTGAGGCTGATATTACAGCGCACCTACCCCAGTGAGGCTGATATTACAGCGCACTATCCCCAGTGAGGCTGATATTACAGCGCCTTATCCCCAGTGAGGCTGATATTATAGCGCACTATCCCCAGTGAGGCTGATATTACAGAGCACTATCCCCAGTGAGGCTGATATTACAGCGCACTATCCCCAGTGAGGCTGATATTACAGCGCACTATCCCCAGTGAGGCTGATATTACAGCGCACTATCCCCAGTGAGGCTGATATTACAGCGCACTATCCCCAGTGAGGCTGATATTACAGCGCACTATCCCCAGTGAGGCTGATATTACAGCGCACTATCCCCAGTGAGGCTGATATTACAGCGCACTATCCCCAGTGAGGCTGATATTACAGCGCACTATCCCCAGTGAGGCTGATATTACAGCGCACTATCCCCAGTGAGGCTGATATTACAGCGCACTATCCCCAGTGAGGCTGATATTACAGCGCACTATCCCCAGTGAGGCTGATATTACAGCGCACTATCCCCAGTGAGGCTGATATTACAGCGCACTATCCCCAGTGAGGCTGATATTACAGCGCACTATCCCCAGTGAGGCTGATATTACAGCGCACTATCCCCAGTGAGGCTGATATTACAGCGCACTATCCCCAGTGAGGCTGATATTACAGCGCACTATCCCCAGTGAGGCTGATATTACAGCGCACTATCCCCAGTGAGGCTGATATTACAGCGCACTATCCCCAGTGAGGCTGATATTACAGCGCACTATCCCCAGTGAGGCTGATATTACAGCGCACTATCCCCAGTGAGGCTGATATTACAGCGCACTATCCCCAGTGAGGCTGATATTACAGCGCACTATCCCCAGTGAGGCTGATATTACAGCGCACTATCCCCAGTGAGGCTGATATTACAGCGCACTATCCCCAGTGAGGCTGATATTACAGCGCACTATCCCCAGTGAGGCTGATATTACAGCGCACTATCCCCAGTGAGGCTGATATTACAGCGCACTATCCCCAGTGAGGCTGATATTACAGCGCACTATCCCCAGTGAGGCTGATATTACAGCGCACTATCCCCAGTGAGGCTGATATTACAGCGCACTATCCCCAGTGAGGCTGATATTAGTTCGCACTATCCCCAGTGAGGCTGATATTACAGCGCACCATACCCAGTGAGGCTGATATTACAGCGCACTATCCCCAGTGAGGCTGATATTACAGCGCACTATCCCCAGTGAGGCTGATATTACAGCGCACTATCCCAGAGAGGCTGATATTACAGCGCACTATACCCAGTGAGGCTGATATTACAGCCCACTATCCCCAGTGAGGCTGATATTACAGCGCACTATCCGCAGTGAGGCTGATATTACAGCGCACTATACCCAGTGAGGCTGATATTACAGCGCACTATCCCCAGTGAGGCTGATATTACAGCGCACTATCCCCAGTGAGGCTGATATTACAGCGCACTATCCCCAGTGAGGCTGATATTACAGCGCACTATCCCCAGTGAGGCTGATATTACAGCGCACTATCCCCAGTGAGGCTGATATTACAGTGCACTATGCCCAGTGAGGCTGATATTACAGCGCACTATCCCCAGTGAGGCTGATATTACAGCGCACTATCCCCAGTGAGGCTGATATTACAGCGCACCATCCCCAGTGAGGCTGATATTACAGCGCACTATCCCCAGTGAGGCTGATATTACAGCGCACTATCCCCAGTGAGGCTGATATTACAGCGCACTATCCCCAGTGAGGCTGATATTACAGCGCACTATCCCCAGTGAGGCTGATATTACAGCGCACTATCCCCAGTGAGGCTGATATTACAGCGCACTATCCCCAGTGAGGCTGATATTACAGCGCACTATCCCCAGTGAGGCTGATATTACAGCGCACTATCCCCAGTGAGGCTGATATTACAGCGCACTATCCCCAGTGAGGCTGATATTACAGCGCACTATCCCCAGTGAGGCTGATATTACAGCGCACTATCCCCAGTGAGGCTGATATTACAGCGCACTATCCCCAGTGAGGCTGATATTACAGCGCACTATCCCCAGTGAGGCTGATATTACAGCGCACTATCCCCAGTGAGGCTGATATTACAGCGCACTATCCCCAGTGAGGCTGATATTACAGCGCACTATCCCCAGTGAGGCTGATATTACAGCGCACTATCCCCAGTGAGGCTGATATTACAGCGCACTATCCCCAGTGAGGCTGATATTACAGCGCACTATCCCCAGTGAGGCTGATATTACAGCGCACTATCCCCAGTGAGGCTGATATTACAGCGCACTATCCCCAGTGAGGCTGATATTACAGCGCACTATCCCCAGTGAGGCTGATATTACAGCGCACTATCCCCAGTGAGGCTGATATTACAGCGCACTATCCCCAGTGAGGCTGATATTACAGCGCACTATCCCCAGTGAGGCTGATATTACAGCGCACTATCCCCAGTGAGGCTGATATTACAGCGCACTATCCCCAGTGAGGCTGATATTACAGCGCACTATCCCCAGTGAGGCTGATATTACAGCGCACTATCCCCAGTGAGGCTGATATTACAGCGCACTATCCCCAGTGAGGCTGATATTACAGCGCACTATCCCCAGTGAGGCTGATATTACAGCGCACTATCCCCAGTGAGGCTGATATTACAGCGCACTATCCCCAGTGAGGCTGATATTACAGCGCCCTATCCCCAGTGAGGCTGATATTACAGCGCACTATCCCCAGTGATGCTGATATTACAGCGCACTATCCCCAGTGAGGCTGATATTACAGCGCTCTGTCCCCAGTGAGGCTGATATTACAGCGCACAATCCCCAGTGAGGCTGATATTACAGCGCACTATCCCCAGTGAGGCTGATATTACAGCGCACTATCCCAAGTGAGGCTGATATTACAGCGCACTATCCCCAGTGAGTCTGATGTTACAACACCGTATCCCCAGTGACGCTGATATTACAGTGCACTATTCCCAGTGAGTTTGATATTACAGTACACTATCCCCAGTGAGGCTGATATTACAGCGCACTATCCCCAGTGAGTCTGATATTACAGCGCACTATCCCCAGTGAGGCTGATATTACAGCGTACTATCCCAAGTGATGCTGATATTACAGCGCACTATCCCCAGTGAGGCTGATATTACAGCGCCCTGTCCCCAGTGAGGCTGATATTACAGCGCACTATCCCCAGTGATGCTGATATTACAGCGCACTGTCCCCAGTGAGGCTGATATTACAGCGCACTATCCCCAGTGAGGCTGATATTACAGCGCACTATCCCCAGTGAGGCTGATATTACAGCGCACTATCCCCAGTGAGGCTGATATTACAGCGCACTATCCCCAGTGAGGCTGATATTACAGCGCACTATCCCCAGTGAGGCTGATATTACAGCGCACTATCCCCAGTGAGGCTGATATTACAGCGCACTATCCCCAGTGAGGCTGATATTACAGCGCACTATCCCCAGTGAGGCTGATATTACAGCGCACTATCCCCAGTGAGGCTGATATTACAGCGCACTATCCCCAGTGAGGCTGATATTACAGTGCACTATCCCCAGTGAGGCTGATATTACAGCGCACTATCCCCAGTGAGGCTGATATTACAGCGCACTATCCCCAGTGAGGCTGATATTACAGCGCACTATCCCCAGTGAGGCTGATATTACAGCGCACTATCCCCAGTGAGGCTGATATTACAGCGCACTATCCCCAGTGAGGCTGATATTACAGCGCACTATCCCCAGTGAGGCTGATATTACAGCGCACTATCCCCAGTGAGGCTGATATTACAGCGCACTATCCCCAGTGAGGCTGATATTACAGCGCACTATCCCCAGTGAGGCTGATATTACAGCGCACTATCCCCAGTGAGGCTGATATTACAGCGCACTATCCCCAGTGAGGCTGATATTACAGCGCACTATCCCCAGTGAGGCTGATATTACAGCGCACTATCCCCAGTGAGGCTGATATTACAGCGCACTATCCCAGTGAGGCTGATATTACAGCGCACTATCCCCAGTGAGGCTGATATTACAGCGCACTATCCCCAGTGAGGCTGATATTACAGCGCACTATCCCCAGTGAGGCTGATATTACAGCGCACTATCCCCAGTGAGGCTGATATTACAGCGCACTATCCCCAGTGAGGCTGATATTACAGCGCACTATCCCCAGTGAGGCTGATATTACAGCGCACTATCCCCAGTGAGGCTGATATTACAGCGCACTATCCCCAGTGAGGCTGATATTACAGCGCACTATCCCCAGTGAGGCTGATATTACAGCGCCCTATCCCCAGTGAGGCTGATATTACAGCGCACTATCCCCAGTGAGGCTGATATTACAGCGCACTGTCCCCAGTGAGGCTGATATTACAGCGCACTATCCCCAGTGAGGCTGATATTACAGCGCACTATCCCCAGTGAGGCTGATATTACAGTGCACTATCCCCAGTGAGGCTGATATTACAGCGCACTATCCCCAGTGAGGCTGATATTACAGCGCACTATCCCCAGTGAGGCTGATATTACAGCGCACTGTCCCCAGTGAGGCTGATATTACAGCGCACTATCCCCAGTGAGGCTGATATTACAGCGCACTATCCCCAGTGAGGCTGATATTACAGCGCACTATCCCCAGTGAGGCTGATATTACAGCGCACTATCCCAGTGAGGCTGATATTACAGCGCACTATCCCAGTGAGGCTGATATTACAGCACACTATCCCCAGTGAGGCTGATATTACAGCGCACTATCCCCAGTGAGGCTGATATTACAGCGCACTGTCCCCAGTGAGGCTGATATTACAGCGCACTATCCCCAGTGAGGCTGATATTACAGCGCACTATCCCCAGTGAGGCTGATATTACAGCGCACTATCCCCAGTGAGGCTGATATTACAGCGCACTATCCCCAGTGAGTCTGATATTACAGCGCAGTATCCCCAGTGACGCTGATATTACAGTGCACTATTCCCAGTGAGTCTGATATTACAGTACACTATCCCCAGTGAGGCTGATATTACAGCGCAGTATCCCCAGTGAGGCTGATATTACAGCGCACTATCCCCAGTGAGGCTGATATTACAGCGCACTATCCCCAGTGAGGCTGATATTACAGCGCACTATCCCCAGTGAGGCTGATATTACAGCGCCCTATCCCCAGTGAGGCTGATATTACAGCGCACTATCCCCAGTGAGGCTGATATTACAGCGCACTATCCCCAGTGAGGCTGATATTACAGCGCACTATCCCCATGAGGCTGATATTACAGCGCACGATCCCCAGTGAGGCTGATATTACAGCGCACTATCCCCAGTGAGGCTGATATTACAGCGCACTATCCCCAGTGAGGCTGATATTACAGCGCACTATCCCCAGTGAGGCTGATATTACAGCGCACTATCCCCAGTGAGGCTGATATTACAGCGCACTATCCCCAGTGAGGCTGATATTACAGCGCACTATCCCCAGTGAGGCTGATATTACAGCGCACTATCCCCAGTGAGGCTGATATTACAGCGCACTATCCCCAGTGAGGCTGATATTACAGCGCACTATCCCCAGTGAGGCTGATATTACAGCGCACTATCCCCAGTGAGGCTGATATTACAGCGCACTATCCCCAGTGAGGCTGATATTACAGCGCACTATCCCCAGTGAGGCTGATATTACAGCGCACTATCCCCAGTGAGGCTGATATTACAGCGCACTATCCCCAGTGAGGCTGATATTACAGCGCACTATCCCCAGTGAGGCTGATATTACAGCGCACTATCCCCAGTGAGGCTGATATTACAGCGCACTATCCCCAGTGAGGCTGATATTACAGCGCACTATCCCCAGTGAGGCTGATATTACAGCGCACTATCCCCAGTGAGGCTGATATTACAGCGCACTATCCCCAGTGAGGCTGATATTACAGTGCACTATCCCCAGTGAGGCTGATATTACAGCGCACCATCCCAGGAGAGGCTGATATTACAGCGCACTATCCCCAGTGAGGCTGATATTACAGCGCACTATCCCCAGTGAGGCTGATATTACAGCGCACTATCCCCAGTGAGGCTGATATTACAGCGCACTATCCCCAGTGAGGCTGATATTACAGCGCACTATCCCCAGTGAGGCTGATATTACAGCGCACTATCCCCAGTGAGGCTGATATTACAGCGCACTATCCCCAGTGAGGCTGATATTACAGCATACTATCCCAAGTGAGGTTGATATTACAGCGCACTATCCCCAGTGAGGCTGATATTACAGCGCCCTGTCCCCAGTGAGGCTGATATTACAGCGCACTATCCCCAGTGATGCTGATATTACAGCGCACTGTCCCCAGTGAGGCTGATATTACAGCGCAATATCCCCAGTGAGGCTGATATTACAGCGCACTATCCCCAGTGAGGATGATATTACAGTGCACTATCCCCAGTGATGCTGATATTACAGCGCACTATCCCCAGTGAGGCTGATATTACAGCGCACTATCCCCAGTGAGTCTGATATTACAGCGCACTGTCCCCAGTGAGGCTGATATTACAGTGCACTATCCCCAGTGAGGCTGATATTACAGCGCACTGTCCCCAGTGAGGCTGATATTACAGCGCTCTGTCCCCAGTGAGGCTGATATTACAGCGCACTATCCCCAGTGTGGCTGATATTACAGAGCTCTATCCCCAGTGAGGCTGATATTACAGCGCACTATCCCCAGTGAGGCTGATATTACAGCGCACTATCCCCAGTGAGGCTGATATTACAGCGCACTATCCCCAGTGAGGCTGATATTACAGCGCACTATCCCCAGTGAGGCTGATATTACAGCGCACTATCCCCAGTGAGGCTGATATTACAGCGCACTATCCCCAGTGAGGCTGATATTACAGCGCACTATCCCCAGTGAGGCTGATATTACAGCGCAATATTCCAGTGAGGCTGATATTACAGCGTACTATCCCGAGGGAGGCTGATATTACAGCGTACTATCCCCAGTGAGGTTGATATTACAGTGCACTATCCCCAGTGAGGCGATATTACAGCGCACTATCCCCAGTGAGGCTGATATTACAGCGCACTATCCCCAGTGAGGCTGATATTACAGCGCACTATCCCCAGTGAGGCTGATATTACAGCGCACTATCCACAGTGAGGCTGATATTACAGCGCACTATCCCCAGTGAGGCTGATATTACAGCGCACTATCCCCAGTGAGGCTGATATTACAGCGCACTATCCCCAGTGAGGCTGATATTACAGCGCACTATCCCCAGTGAGGCTGATATTACAGCGCACTATCCCCAGTGAGGCTGATATTACAGCGCACTATCCCCAGTGAGGCTGATATTACAGCGCACTATCCCCAGTGAGGCTGATATTACAGCGCACTATCCCCAGTGAGGCTGATATTACAGCGCACTATCCCCAGTGAGGCTGATATTACAGCGCACTATCCCCAGTGAGGCTGATATTACAGCGCACTATCCCCAGTGAGGCTGATATTACAGCGCACTATCCCCAGTGAGGCTGATATTACAGCGCACTATCCCCAGTGAGGCTGATATTACAGCGCACTATCCCCAGTGAGGCTGATATTACAGCGCACTATCCCCAGTGAGGCTGATATTACAGCGCACTATCCCCAGTGAGGCTGATATTACAGCGCACTATCCCCAGTGAGGCTGATATTACAGCGCACTATCCCCAGTGAGGCTGATATTACAGCGCACTATCCCCAGTGAGGCTGATATTACAGCGCACTATCCCCAGTGAGGCTGATATTACAGCGCACTATCCCCAGTGAGGCTGATATTACAGCGCACTATCCCCAGTGAGGCTGATATTACAGCGCACTATCCCCAGTGAGGCTGATATTACAGCGCACTATCCCCAGTGAGGCTGATATTACAGCGCACTATCCCCAGTGAGGCTGATATTACAGCGCACTATCCCCAGTGAGGCTGATATTACAGCGCACTATCCCCAGTGAGGCTGATATTACAGCGCACTATCCCCAGTGAGGCTGATATTACAGAGCACTATCCCCAGTGAGGCTGATATTACAGCGCACTATCCCCAGTGAGGCTGATATTACAGCGCACTATCCCCAGTGAGGCTGATATTACAGCGCACTATCCCCAGTGAGGCTGATATTACAGCGCACTATCCCCAGTGAGGCTGATATTACAGCGCACTATCCCCAGTGAGGCTGATATTACAGCGCACTATCCCCAGTGAGGCTGATATTACAGCGCACTATCCCCAGTGAGGCTGATATTACAGCGCACTATCCCAGTGAGGCTGATATTACAGCGCACTATCCCCAGTGAGGCTGATATTACAGCGCACTATCCCCAGTGAGGCTGATATTACAGCGCACTATCCCCAGTGAGGCTGATATTACAGCGCACTATCCCCAGTGAGGCTGATATTACAGCGCACTATCCCCAGTGAGGCTGATATTACAGCGCACTATCCCCAGTGAGGCTGATATTACAGCGCACTATCCCCAGTGAGGCTGATATTACAGCGCACTATCCCCAGTGAGGCTGATATTACAGCGCACTATCCCCAGTGAGGCTGATATTACAGCGCACTATCCCAGTGAGGCTGATATTACAGCGCACTATCCCCAGTGAGGCTGATATTACAGCGCACTATCCCCAGTGAGGCTGATATTACAGCGCACTATCCCCAGTGAGGCTGATATTACAGCGCACTATCCCCAGTGAGGCTGATATTACAGCGCACTATCCCCAGTGAGGCTGATATTACAGCGCACTATCCCCAGTGAGGCTGATATTACAGCGCACTATCCCAGTGAGGCTGATATTACAGCGCACTATCCCCAGTGAGGCTGATATTACAGCGCACTATCCCCAGTGAGGCTGATATTACAGCGCACTATCCCCAGTGAGGCTGATATTACAGCGCACTATCCCCAGTGAGGCTGATATTACAGCGCACTATCCCCAGTGAGGCTGATATTACAGCGCACTATCCCCAGTGAGGCTGATATTACAGCGCACTATCCCCAGTGAGGCTGATATTACAGTGCACTATCCCCAGTGAGGCTGATATTACAGCGCACTATCCCCAGTGAGGCTGATATTACAGCGCACTATCCCCAGTGAGGCTGATATTACAGCGCACTATCCCCAGTGAGGCTGATATTACAGCGCACTATCCCCAGTGAGGCTGATATTACAGCGCACTATCCCCAGTGAGGCTGATATTACAGCGCACTATCCCCAGTGAGGCTGATATTACAGCGCACTATCCCCAGTGAGGCTGATATTACAGCGCACTATCCCCAGTGAGGCTGATATTACAGCGCACTATCCCCAGTGAGGCTGATATTACAGCGCACTATCCCCAGTGAGGCTGATATTACAGCGCACTATCCCCAGTGAGGCTGATATTACAGCGCACTATCCCCAGTGAGGCTGATATTACAGCGCACTATCCCAGTGAGGCTGATATTACAGTGCACTATCCCCAGTGAGGCTGATATTACAGCGCACTATCCCCAGTGAGGCTGATATTACAGCGCACTATCCCCAGTGAGGCTGATATTACAGCGCACTATCCCCAGTGAGGCTGATATTACAGCGCACTATCCCCAGTGAGGCTGATATTACAGCGCACTATCCCCAGTGAGGCTGATATTACAGCGCACTATCCCCAGTGAGGCTGATATTACAGCGCACTATCCCCAGTGAGGCTGATATTACAGCGCACTATCCCCAGTGAGGCTGATATTACAGCGCACTATCCCCAGTGAGGCTGATATTACAGCGCACTATCCCCAGTGAGGCTGATATTACAGTGCACTATCCCCAGTGAGGCTGATATTACAGCGCACTATCCCCAGTGAGGCTGATATTACAGCGCACTATCCCCAGTGAGGCTGATATTACAGCGCACTATCCCCAGTGAGGCTGATATTACAGCGCACTATCCCCAGTGAGGCTGATATTGCAGCGCACTATCCCCAGTGAGGCTGATATTACAGCGCACTATCCCCAGTGAGGCTGATATTACAGCGCACTGTCCCCATTGAGGCTGATATTACAGCGCGCTATCCCCAGTGAGGCTGATATTGCAGCGCACTATCCGCAGTGAGGCTGATATTACAGCGCACTATCCCCAGTGAGGCTGATATTACATCGCACTATGTCCAGTGAGGCTGATATTACAGCGCACTATCCCCAGTGAGGCTGATATTACAGCGCACTATCCCCAGTGAGGCTGAAATTACAGCGCACTATCCCCAGTGAGGCTGATATTACAGCGCACTATCCCCAGTGAGGCTGATATTACAGCGCACTATCCCAGTGAGGCTGATATTACAGCGCACTATCCCCAGTGAGGCTGATATTACAGCGCACTATCCCCAGTGAGTCTGATATTACAGCGCAGTATCCCCAGTGACGCTGATATTACAGTGCACTATTCCCAGTGAGTTTGATATTACAGTGCACTATCCCCAGTGAGGCTGATATTACAGCGAAGTATCCCCAGTGAGTCTGATATTACATCGCACTATCCCCAGTGAGGCTGATATTACATCGTACTATCCCAAGTGAGGTTGATATTACAGCGCACTATCCCCAGTGAGGCTGATATTACAGCGCCCTGTCCCCAGTGAGGCTGATATTACAGCGCACTATCCCCAGTGATGCTGATATTACAGCGCACTGTCCCCAGTGAGGCTGATATTACAGCGCACTATCCCCAGTGAGGCTGATATTACAGCGCACTATCCCCAGTGAGGCTGATATTACAGTGCACTATCCCCAGTGATGCTGATATTACAGCGCACTATCCCCAGTGAGGCTGATATTACAGCGCACTATCCCCAGTGAGTCTGATATTACAGCGCACTGTCCCCAGTGAGGCTGATATTACAGCGCACTATCCCCAGTGAGGCTGATATTACAGCGCACTGTCCCCAGTGAGGCTGATATTACAGCGCTCTGTCCCCAGTGAGGCTGATATTACAGCGCACTATCCCCAGTGTGGCTGATATTACAGAGCTCTATCCCCAGTGAGGCTGATATTACAGCGCACTATTCCCAGTGAGGCTGAAATTACAGCGCACTATCCCCAGTGAGGCTGAAATTACAGCGCACTATCCCCAGTGAGGCTGATATTACAGCGCACTATCCCCAGTGAGGCTGATATTACAGCGCACTATCCCCAGTGAGGCTGATATTACAGCGCACTGTCCCCCGTGAGGCTGATATTACAGCGCACTATCCCCAGTGAGGCTGATATTACAGCGCACTATCGCCAGTGAGCTTGATATTACAGCGCACTGTCCCCAGTGAGGCTGATATTACAGCGCACTATCCCCAGTGAGGCTGATATTACAGCGCACTATCCCCAGTGAGCCTGATATTGCAGCGCACTATCCCCAGTGAGGCTGATATTACAGCGCACTATCCCCAGTGAGGCTGATATTACAGCGCACTATCCCCAGTGAGGCTGATATTACAGCGCACTATCCCCAGTGAGGCTGATATTACAGCGCACTATCCCCAGTGAGTCTGATATTACAGCGCAGTATCCCCAGTGACGCTGATATTACAGTGCACTATTCCCAGTGAGTTTGATATTACAGTGCACTATCCCCAGTGAGGCTGATATTACAGCGCAGTATCCCCAGTGAGTCTGATATTACATCGCACTATCCCCAGTGAGGCTGATATTACAGCGTACTATCCCAAGTGAGGTTGATATTACAGCGCACTATCCCCAGTGAGGCTGATATTACAGCGCACTATCCCCAGTGATGCTGACATTACAGCGCACTCTGCCCAGTGAGGCTGATATTACAGCGCACTATCCCCAGTGAGGCTGATATTACAGCGCACTATCCCCAGTGAGGCTGATATTACAGTGCACTATCCCCAGTGATGCTGATATTACAGCGCACTATCCCCAGTGAGGCTGATATTACAGCGCACTATCCCCAGTGAGTCTGATATTACAGCGCACTGTCCCCAGTGAGGCTGATATTACAGCGCACTATCCCCAGTGAGGCTGATATTACAGTGCACTGTCCCCAGTGAGGCTGATATTACAGCGCTCTGTCCCCAGTGAGGCTGATATTACAGCGCACTATCCCCAGTGTGGCTGATATTACAGAGCTCTATCCCCAGTGAGGCTGATATTACAGCGCACTATCCCAAGTGAGGCTGATATTACAGCGCACTATCCCCAGTGAGGCTGATATTACAGCGCACTATCCCCAGTGAGGCTGATATTACAGCGCACTATCCCCAGTGAGGCTGATATTACAGCGCACTGTCCCCAGTGAGGCTGATATTACAGCGCACTATCCCCAGTGAGGCTGATATTACTGCGCACTATCCCCAGTGAGGCTGATATTACAGCGCACTATCCCCAGTGAGGCTGATATTACAGCGCACTGTCCCCCGTGAGGCTGATATTACAGCGCACTATCCCCAGTGAGGCTGATATTACAGCGCACTATCGCCAGTGAGCTTGATATTACAGCGCACTGTCCCCAGTGAGGCTGATATTACAGCGCACTATCCCCAGTGAGGCTGATATTATAGCGCACTATCCCCAGTGAGCCTGATATTGCAGCGCACTATCCCCAGTGAGGCTGATATTACAGCGCACTATTCCAGTGAGGCTGATATTACAGCGCACTATCCCCAGTGAGGCTGATATTACAGCGCACTATCCCCAGTGAGGCTGATATTACAGCACACTATCCCCAGTGAGTCTGATATTACAACACAGTATCCCCAGTGACGCTGATATTACAGTGCACTATTCCCAGTGAGTTTGATATTACAGTGCACTATCCCCAGTGAGGCTGATATTACAGCGCAGTATCCCCAGTGAGTCTGATATTACATCGCACTATCCCCAGTGAGGCTGATATTACAGCGTACTATCCCAAGTGAGGTTGATATTACAGCGCACTATCCCCAGTGAGGCTGATATTACAGCGCACTATCCCCAGTGATGCTGATATTACAGCGCACTCTGCCCAGTGAGGCTGATATTACAGCGCACTATCCCCAGTGAGGCTGATATTACAGCGCACTATCCCCAGTGAGGCTGATATTACAGTGCACTATCCCCAGTGATGCTGATATTACAGCGCACTATCCCCAGTGAGGCTGATATTACAGCGCACTATCCCCAGTGAGTCTGATATTACAGCGCACTGTCCCCAGTGAGGCTGATATTACAGCGCACTATCCCCAGTGAGGCTGATATTACAGTGCACTGTCCCCAGTGAGGCTGATATTACAGCGCTCTGTCCCCAGTGAGGCTGATATTACAGCGCACTATCCCCAGTGTGGCTGATATTACAGAGCTCTATCCCCAGTGAGGCTGATATTACAGCGCACTATCCCAAGTGAGGCTGATATTACACACGCACTATCCCCAGTGAGGCTGATATTACAGCGCACTATCCCCAGTGAGGCTGATATTACAGCGCACTATCCCCAGTGAGGCTGATATTACAGCGCACTGTCCCCAGTGAGGCTGATATTACAGCGCACTATCCCCAGTGAGGCTGATATTACTGCGCACTATCCCCAGTCAGGCTGATATTACAGCGCACTATCCCCAGTGAGGCTGATATTACAGCGCACTATCCCCAGTGAGGCTGATATTACAGTGCACTATCCCCAGTGAGGCTGATATTACAGCGCACTATCCCCAGTGAGGCTGATATTACAGCGCACTGTCCCCAGTGAGGCTGATATTACAGCGCACTATCCCCAGTGAGGCTGATATTACAGCGCACTATCCCCAGTGAGGCTGATATTACAGCGCACTATCCCCAGTGAGGCTGATATTGCAGCGCACTATCCCCAGTGAGGCTGATATTACAGCGCACTATCCCCAGTGAGGCTGATATTACAGCGCACTATCCCCAGTGAGGCTGATATTACAGCGCACTATCCCCAGTGAGGCTGATATTACAGCGCACTATCCCCAGTGAGGCTGATATTACAGAGCACTATCCCCAGTGAGTCTGATATTACAGCGCAGTATCCCCAGTGACGCTGATATTACAGCGCACTATCCCCAGTGAGTTTGATATTACAGCGCACTATCCCCAGTGACACTGATATTACAGTGCACTATCCCCAGTGAGGCTGATATTACAGCGCACTATCCCCAGTGAGGCTGATATTACACTGCACTATCCCCAGTGAGGCTGATATTACAGCGCACTATCCCCAGTGAGGCTGATATTACAGCGCACTGTCCCCAGTGAGGCCGATATTACAGCGCACTATCCCCAGTGAGGCTGATATTACAGCGCACTATCCCCAGTGCGGCTGATATTACAGTGCACTATCCCCAGTGAGTCATGACAGTTAGCAACTCCCCCCCTTAAACAAATCAGATTGGCATGATTAGTTCAAAAGGCTATTTTTTGGACAGTTTCTTGCACGTTTTTCACCAACCAGAGGGCAGGCTATGGTCAAGATGCCTCTAGATTGCAGTGATTGAATTTCATGTTCAGTTTGAGGGAGAGAGTAATGGATCTAAGACTCGTGTTTTAAACTTAAAGTAAGGGCAATTATGATGGCATGAAGACAGAGGTGTCTAAAGTGAACTTGGAAATTAGGTTAAAGTATAAGTCAGTAGAGATGAAGTGGCAGACATTTGAAGAGATATTTCAGAATACTCAAAATTAGCATGAAAATATCATAATTCTCATAATATTAAAGTGATTTATTGTGAAACTAGGTTAATAGTGGGGTTTGGATAGTTTCTCAGTGTGTGTGTGGGATTTAATTAAATTGGAGACAGCTGGTCTGGAGGGTTTGACCCATCAAAATAAATTAGGTTTGAAATGCTCAACACGTAAACATGGCTGGAGTCTTAGAATGTGAGGTGAGGAGAATTTGCATTTTTAGATAACTCAGGACAGTTTGAATTTCACAGAGATTTTAGGATGTTTACACCTAGCCAGAGAAGTTAGGCCAAGCAGTGTGTTTATTTTTCCCAAAGGTTACTGACAATATTAGCACCATGAAAAGATTTATATTATGAGAAAGGTAAGGTTCCAAAGGCATATGGGAACAATGAGATTTACATTAAAAGGGAGAAACATGTATAATGAAGAATGAGGCCATGTGCCAGGGAAGGCATTGTAAAACCTCCAATATATGTGTATTAAGGCTGCTGGCTATAGAAACTAAAGCTGGGAAAAGCCATTTTGAATTCTACCTTCCATGGTATTGTGGTAACTTGCTGGAATCTGTTTAAAATCTATTTCTTTAACCGTTGCCTTAACGGGGGTATAATTGGAAGCTGGATTAATTAGGGGTTTTAGAAGTCATTATAGTAGTAATTTGTAGACCTACGCATATGCTTGAGATCTTTTCTTTTGTTAATAATTGTTTAATTTAGTTTTTTAAAAAAATTCTCTGATGCCTTGGTGGAGGTATTACTTCTGAATCCAGGGCACACATCTTGAAATAAATACAAATTTGCAAAACCATTGTGATCATGGGATCAAGTTTCCCTTGTGCATTTGATCCACGTGGCACGCATCATCTGCCATCTCTTAACAAATTGGGGGCTCATCTGGGATATTTGAAATTGTTTGATTGGTTTGGAATTGGTGAATCTTAAGTTTACAAGTAGGAGAAGCACATTCAATTCAGGAGCTGGTGTGAGGGTTTCTTAACATTGGTGAGACCGAAAAAATGGCTGTATCCATGGGTCAAACATTTTTGGAAGTAGAAGGCGTAACTCTGATTGGGTTAGCAAAAAGTATCTAAGGGTAAGTTAACAGAGTTGTTGGATAAGCTGTAGTCGAGGTTACCTGTAGGTGCTAAGAAAGCAGACATAGTTGAAGTAATAGCACAGCATTTGAAGTTGGAAGTGATGCCTGACACTAGTGAGTCACAGCTGGAGGTAGTGAGACTTCAGTTAGAAATGAGGAAGCAAAGGTCATAAACCAACTGGAACTAGAAGCAGCAGAGTAAGAAAGGCCATTCCAAAGGGAACTGGCAGAAAGGCAGAAGAGGGAAAAAAGACAGTGATGGGAATTCATAATGGTGAGGTTAGAAAAGGAGGAAAGAGAGAACAAAAGAGAAAGAGTACCAACTTAAAAAGCTGGAGTTTAAAAAGGAGACATCAGATGCTGAGGAAAGTTCTGATGAAGAAACCTTTAGCCTAAAACCCAGTGGGGAGATGTTTAAGTTTGTCCAAGCTCTTACAAGGTTTGAAGAAAGAGAGATAGAGGTTTGCTTTATTTCATTTGAGAGGCTAGCTATACAGGTGAAATGGCCACAGGGAAACTGGACATTGTTGTGATAATCTTGGTTATGGGGGTAGAGCACATGAGGTTTATGCTTCACTGTCAGAAGAAGTGTTGGTGGGACTATGATGTGGTAAAAAAGGCTATTTTGAGCGCAGATGATTTGGTGCCTGAGACATGCAGGCAGAAATATAGGAATATGAGAAAACAGCCTGGGCAAACTTATATTGAGTTTGAGAGAGTAAAACAAAATAATTTTGACCAGTGGATAAGGGAATTAAAGCTAGAAACAACATATGCCACTCTTAGAGAAGAAATTCTTTTGGAAGAATTTAAAGATTCAATTCCTTCGGTAGTGAGAACTCATGTGGAGGAACAGAGGGTTAAAATGATAAGACAAGCAGCAGAGATAGCTGATGATTATGAGTTAGTTCACAGATCTAAACCTTTTTCTCATCACCTTTTAAATCAGATAGATTTAAGTGGGAAAGTGAAAGGGAGGTGGGTAGTCAGGGAAGAGGAGTAGGTGGATATCCCCAGGAAGCTTTTTCTCAGGCTAAAAAGGAAGGTGCTTAGGGTAGGAGTGACACTCAAAAATTGAGGTTTTTCCATTGTAATAAAGTTTTCCATTGTAACAAGGTCAGTGTGCTGGAAAGTTTAGGGAAAATCTGTTGGAATTATTGGGATGCAGAAAAGTTCTGGAAATAAAAGTGCTGTGGGTTCAGAGGTTCAGGCACTGGAAAAATCAATAGTTTGTGTACAGGTAAAACAGGAAGAACCCCAGTGATAGGTAAAGAGGTGGGGATGTGTTCACAGTTTACCCAAGGGAGTTCTGAGCAGCAGGTTGCAGAGATGTTTAAAGGTTTTGTGTGTGAAGGGAAAGTCTTTCCATGTGTACAGGGTGGAGTAGGTAAAGATATTAAAATCTTAAGAGACACAGGGGACAGTCAACCCTTAATGTTGTGGGATGAGTTCAGAGGGAGTAGTGCAGGAAAAAGTGATAATAAGTCAGGTTCATGTAGATGCTAAACTTATCCATTGTGGAAGGTAAATTTAAAGGGTAAGTGGAAAACAGGTGAGGTGTTTGTTAGAATAGTGGAAAAATTGCCCATTGCAGGGGTTCAATTTGTTTTGAATAATGATATAGCTGGATTACAGGTGTAGGTGATGCCTATGGTAGTTGAGTAGCCTGTAGAGGTGTTTTCAACAGAAGTGTTGCAGAAAGAACATCCTGGGTTGTTTCCAGATTGTGTGTTAACAAGATCACAAGTTCACAGGTTGAAACAGGAACACGAGGAAGTTAAAAGGCAGGGAAAATGTGTTGAAGTTCAATTGGCTGAGACTACCTTTGATAAGATTGTTCAGGAATAAAGGATGGAAGAGAATGCAGTGGAGGTGTTTAGTTCAAGGTAGTTGTCAGAGTTACAGAAAAAAGATGCACAAATAAAACAGTTATATCAGGCAGCTTACTCAGAAACAGAGGCACAATGTACTCCTGAATGTTATTATAATATAAGACCACAAGAGGTAGGAGCAGAAGTAGGCCATTCTGCCCATCGAGTCTGCTCTGCCATTCAATGAGATCATGACTAATCTGATAATCCTCAACTCCACTTTCCTGCCTTTTTCCCATAACCCTTGATTCCCTTACTGATTAAAAATCTGTCTATCTCAGCCTTGAATATACTTAATGACCCAGCCTCTACAGCCCTCTGTGGTAAAGAATTCCACAGATTCATTACCCTCTGAGAGAAGAAATTCCTCCTCATCTCTGTTTTAAATGGGTGACCCCTTACTCTGAGATTATGCTCTCTGGTTCTAGACTCTGTCACAAGGGGAAACAACCTCTCAGCATTTACCCTGTCCAGCCCCCTAAGAATCTTATATGTTTCAATAAAGTCACCTCTCATTCTTCTAAACTCCAATGAATACAGGCCCAACCTACTCAACCTCTCCTCATATGAAAATCCCTCCATCCCCAGGATCAACCTAGTGAACCTTCTCTGGACTGCTTCCAATGCCAGTATATCTCTCCTTAGATAAGGGGACCGTTCACAGTATTCTAGGTGTGGTTTAACTAGTGCCTTGTATAGTTTTAGCAAGACTTCCCTATTTTTATACTCCATTACCTTTGAAATAAAGACCAACATTCCATACTACCTGTTTTACTTGTATGTTAGCTTTTTGTGATTCAGGCACATGGTCTCCCAAATCCCTCTGTGCTGCAGCTTTCTGCAGTCTTTCTCCATTTAAATAATATTCAGCTCCTCTATTCTTCCTGCCAAAGTGCATAACCTCACATTTTCCCACATTATATTCCATCTGTCACTTTTTTGGTAATGTGTTAATGAGAAAGTGGCGGCCGAATCAGGTTTCAGCAGTTGAAAACTGGAGGGAAGTACGTCAGGTTGCTATGCCATTTGGATATAGAAATGAGATCCTGAGAATAGCTCATGAAATTCCAATGGGGGGATATTTAGGAATTAGAAAGACAGGTTAAAAAGCAAAAATTTTTTTATTGGCTTGGATGGCATAGAGATGTAGTCAAATTCTGCAGAACATGTCACACATGTCAGGTGGTAGGGAAACCACAATCAGTGATTAAGGTGGCACCTTTAATTCCAATTCAAGCTTTGGAAGAACTTTTCCTAGGGTCCTGACTGATTGTGTAGGACCCCTCCCTAAGAGTAAAAGTGGAAATCAGTACTTCCTGACAATAATGGATATATTAACAAGGTTTCCTGAAGCAATACAATGAGAATTGTGGAAGAGTTGACTAAGGGCAGAATCTTGTCCTTGGATGGCGGGCGGGCCCCACTGGCTTGGCGATGGGTGGTCAGCTGACCCCGCCAAAGAAACGGGGCCCACCACCATAGTAAGTGGGTGGGCCAATTAAGGCTCGCCCAGGAGCATTCCAGGTGGGAAGCGCTATGTGCTTCCTGTGAGGGGGGAGGGAATCCCCAGCTGTCAAAGTTCGCATGCGCGCTGAAGAGCGCACTTCACCCTGAGGCAAAGTCCTGTCTCAGGGAAAATACTGATAGTGTAAAAAACATTAAAAATAGAAACATTAAAAAATTATTAACATGTCCCTCTCATGTGACAATGTCACACGAGATGGGACATGTTAATAAAGAACACTTACGTTTTATTAATTTTTTACAATACAGACATGAAACTTCATCCCGCCTGTGGATCAATAAACTGGAGCCTGCTGGGGCTCCTGGCCTGCCCACGGGCAGGTCTTTAATTACTTTAATTACCCTGTCAATGGCCTCAATTGGCCATTGACAGGTCGGTGGGTGGACAGCTGATTTCGCTGTGCCCCCGCCTTCCTAAAAATTTAAATGGGTCGGGATGACATTGTGGATTCCTCCCGATGTCATCCTGCGTCATTTCCCCCTCGGTGACCAGGCCCCGCCCCCAAATCACCAAGGGGAACATCCTGGCCTAAATATTTTACAAGGTATGGTTTACCAAAAGATATCAGTGTTCAAGTTTCATGTCGCAGCTGTTTAAGGAAGTAATGAACAGTTTGGGGATAAAACAGTTTAAGTCAACAGCTTATCATCCTGAATCACAAGGGGGCTTGGAAAGATGGCAACAAACTCTAAAACCATGATGAGGGTGTACAGTCAGGACTATCCACAGGATCCGGATGGGGCAGTTCCATTCTTATTATTTGCTATTACGGATGTTCCTAATGCATCGACAGAATTTAGTCCTTTTGAATTAGTCTATGGTCATGAGGTAAGGGGACCATTGAAATTGATTCATGAGAAATTAATGGGTCAAAATTCAGAAACCACTCTCCTAGATTATGTATCAACCTTCAGAGAAAAATTGGACGGATCATGTGAGTTAGCTAGGAAACATTTAAAGATATCCCAGCAAGTGATGAAAGTGAAGGCAGATAGGAAAGCAATAGCTCGTAGTTTTGTTGCTTGGGAAAAAGTGTTAGTTCTGTTACCAGTACTGGCTGACTCGTTAAAGGCAAGGTTTAGGGGGCCTTACAGGATTCAAAAGAAATTGAGTGAAGCAAATTATTTAATAAATATTCCAGATAGAAGAAAGAAGCAGAGGGTGTGTCACGTAAATATGCTTAAAAAGTACTTTGACAGGGAAGAGGAACAAAAGGAGATATTAGTGGTAGGTAGGGAAATAAGTTGTAAAGTGGATGTAAGAGCCGGGATTTTCTGTGCCCATTGGTGTCGGGCATGTTTGGTGATGTGAGCAGACAATATGGCTGTGTTTCCCGCCAATGGACGTTGGGAACCTCATTGTAATACACCTGCACATCATTATAAGGCCAGTCTGCCGGATTCATCTCCCTCCCGCTGGATTGTCCACTCATGTTGGCAGGAAAACACGCTGATGTCTTTCAGAACAGCATATATAGGACATGCACTTGGTGAGCTGTACTTTTCTTGAGGCTTCAAGGTTTGTTTGTCTACCTTGATTTTGTCAGTCATCAGCGCCAGTCTTTACAGACAGCACCACATCGCTCCTAGGGGGTCTCAGAGGCAGGGCTCTATCTACCAGACCAGCCGTAAGGTGGGGGGGGGGGCTGCTTTTCAATGGCTGCAGGGCGAGGGTTTGCTTGGGGAAGGGGGAGAAGTGGCCTCAGGCCAGGGAAGAGGCTGCAGGGCGAGGGCTGTACTGGGGAAGGGGGTATCTCAGGGTGTGTGGGGTAACATGTTGATCTGTACAAGTGTCCTCAAGATGGTGAGGGCTGAGGAGGCAGTCTCCAGGGGAGATGAGGCCAGATGGAGATGTGAGGGTGTGTGTGTGAGGGAGTGAGTGATGATGTCCCTTGAGCTGGGGGTGAGTGAGATGCCAGTGAATGTGTGATGGGCTTGTGAGTGTGTGAGTTTAGAGTGATGAAATGGTTGCCTTACCCTGGCTACATGGATGAGATCATTCACCCTCAACCTGCAATGGATGGCCAACCTCTCCTGTGCAGCATTGACACTGACCACCCCTGCCATCGCCTACCAGGCCATAGTAGTAATGTCGATGTCCCTCCTGCGGCCAGATTGGGGGTGGAGGACATCAGAGTGGGCCTCCATAGCATCCAAAAGGGCCGCAGACTTCTTGCCTTACGGGGTTGTGTTTTCTTTGTTGCAGTCCTGGGCTGGAAGCACTGAGTGAGGCTGTACATTAAATGTGGTGCCTGGCGTGATGAAGTGGTGAGGTGACGGTGTGGCAGACGAATTGGAGCCCATCCACCATCAAGACAGCATGTACCCCGGGAATGCATAATTAATGCAGCAGGTTTGGGATGATACAGTGTGAAAACCCACCATTGCAGTGATGGGTAAAATGCTGTTTCTCCCACCCACTACCACACTTAGTGCGAACCTGGGACCATTCCACCCAAGGAGTCTGCAAAGGGGCATATACAGGTTAAGTGAGTGAGCAAAAATCTGGCAGATGGAGTATAATGTGGGAAAATGTGAGCTTGTTCACTTTGGCAGGAAGAATAGAAAAGCAGCTTATTATTTAAACGGAGAGAGATTACAGAATTCAGTGGTACAGAGGGATCTGGGCGTCCTGGTACATGAATCAGGAAGTGTTAGTATGCAGGTACAGCGAGTGATTAGGAAGGGAAATGGGATGTTGGTGTTTCTTGCAAGGGAAATGGAATATAAAAGTAGGGATGTTTTGCTACAGCTGTACAGTGTTGGTGAGACAACATCTGGAGCACAGTGCACAGTTTTGGTCTCCTTTTTTAAGAAAGGATATAAATGCATTAGAAGCAGTTCAGAGAAGGATCACTTGATTAATACCTGGGATGAAGGGATTATCTTATGTGGAAAGGTTGGAGAGATTGGGCCTGGAGTTTAGAAGAATGAGAGGTGATCTTACTGAAACATATAAGATCCTGAGGGGACTTGACAGGGTGGATACTGAAAGGATGTTTCCCCCTGTGGGGGAGACTGGAACCAGGAGGCACAGTTTAAAAATAAAATTTTAACATGGAGAGGAGGAGAAACTTTTTCTCTCAGAGCGTCATGAACCTTTTGCACTCTCTTCCCCAGGGGGACAGTGGAGGTAGGATCAATGAATATCTTTAAGGCAGAGGTGGATAGATTCTTGACTAATAAGGGAGTTAAAGGTTATTGGGGGTAGGCGGGAATGTGGAGCTGAGTCAACAATCAAATCAACCATGGTTTTACTGAATGGCGGAGCAGGCTCGAGGGGCTGAATGGCCTCGTCCTGCTCCTAATTCAATGCACTTGGAATGTTTCTTTAATGACAAGGCCTCTCAGTCATTCAAGATCCCATCTCCTTTTCTCTTACCTTACTAGAGATTTTTAGCTTGATGTTCATTGTGGCAACCGCTGGTGTGTGATTGATGTCACAGTCTGCTCCAGGATTAGAGTTTAGCTGTTTAACTGAGTTTCTTTTCATTGTAATAAAGTCAATCTGATTTCTTTTTAGTCACCTGGACTTTTCCAATTCCAGCTTTGCCTGTTCTGGTCTGTGCATTTCTAAACATAGAGGAGAACTGCTGTGACACAATAGTTTAAGCAAATAGAAAACATTTACAGGACAATTAATTAAAAAATGAGACATAGTATTTTACTCTTGTAAAAAAGCTCAGGTGTTACTTGCAATACTGAGCCCATCTTTGATATCCTCTTTTGACAGGTGATATTGACGTTTTGGAAAAGGTTGAAAAAGAGGAGCCATTCGACTAATTTCACTTATAAAGCATTTTAGTTATCAAAATAAACTATAAGAGTTGGAGCTGTATGTTTAGAAAAACAATAACTGAGGGGTGGTCTGACTGAGATTGACAAGGATATTGAAGGGAATAGGGTGACTTCCAGGAAACAAATCCTTTCAATCGAGTGGGTTATGGAGGACAAGGGGTCACATGTTATATTGTGTAAGGTCAGATCTGAGTTTGATAACAGGTGGTGCTTTGTTTAGAGTTATAGAGTCACACAGAGCACAGAGGGAGGCCATTTGGCCCATTGATTCCATGCAGAGCCATCCAGTCAGTCGCACTCCCCCACTCCATTCCCATTGCTCTATGGGCTTATTTCCTTCCAGTGCCCATCCACCTCTCTGCTTCCACCATGTCCATGGACAGCAAGTTCCAGCTCATTACCACACTCTGTCACTTTCCCAAATCTTCAATCTCTGTCCCCTACACTTGTGCCATTAGCCAATGAGAACAGTTTTTCCTAACCTTCCTTACCTAAACCTGTCATCATCTTGTACAGCCCTATCAAATCCCCCCTCAATCTCCTTCGCTCCAAGGAGAACAACCCCAGCTTCTCCAACCTCACCTTGTAACTAAAATCCCTCATCCCTGGGATCATTCTGGTAAATCCTCTCTCACCCTCCTAGGGACCCTCACATCCTTCCTAAAGTGTGGTGACCAGAACTGGACACAAGACTTGAGTTGTGGCCTAACCAGAGCTTTATAAAGCTTCAGCATAACCTGCCCACTTTTGTACTCAAGGGGCAGGATTTTCTGTGCCCGCTGGCCTTGGGCGTGTTTATGAGTGGACAATATGGCAAGAAGGCCAAAAATTGGTTTCACGACATTGTGAAACTAGTTTGCAATCGTGCGTTCAGCCTGTCGATGGTGGGCTGCATTTCCCAGCATTGGATGTCAGGAACCTCACTGTAGTACATCTTCATATCATTATAAGGCCAGCCCACCAGAATTGTCACCCAGCCCCCCTCCGCTGGATCAGCCGTCTGTGTTGGTGTGATTGCACCATGACACTTTTCACAACAGCTCATATGATGTGTGCCCTGGGCTGGGCTTTGAGGGGAACTCGGAGCTGAGTGCACAGTAACACTGTGCAGCCCCTCACCAGGGTCGCCTGTTGGACCTCACGCCTGAGGAGCTTTTGTGGTGAGGGGGTGGGGGTGGGGGTTGGGGGTGAGGGGGTGGGGGCGGGGTGGTGGGGGGGTGTAGGTTGGGGGAGTAGGGGTGGACGAGGGAACACATTGTATAAAGTGACCATTCCACTGAAGCTGGGACAGTTCAGGTCAGCTACATTGATGTGCTTGGATAAAAGCAAAATACTGCGGATGCTGGAAACCTGAAACAAAAACAAAAATAGCTGGAAAAACTCAGCAGGTCTGTTAGCTTCTGCGGAGAGGAACACAGTTAACGTTTCGAGTCCGTATGACTCTTCACCAGAACGTGCTTGGATTTGGGCCTTTAGCTCACTCAAAACAGCACAGAGGCAGGAAAGTGGCACCACGTGCTCCAGGGCTTTTCACCCCTCGGGCACAGACTGAAAACTCATGAGCGTTTTAGTGGACTTGTGCACACGTTGTACAATCTCCTTGCTGAAGCTGGCCATGGAGCAGTCACTGGGGGACGGGCTCACAGCCCCTTTGCAATGTCTTTATTCAGGGTTGGACCGGTCTCCCCCATGGTTGAAGCTAACAGTGGGGGTTAGGAGAATGTCTGCGCCTGAGCTGAGGGCACAGCCTGCAGCCCAATGGGCAAAGCTGCTGCGGTGAATTACATCAGTCACAAAGCCTCGTTGGTGTGCAGCCACGGAATGGGACAAGCTGTTATTCACAGTTGTGTGCCCCCACCGCCCCCCACCCCCCTCCCCAATCTCCTTATTTATGGACGCACATGGTTCACATGGTGGGGCAGACAGGAATTCGGCTGCCTCACCCTCATGGCCGGACACCAAATTTAAAAGGACCCAGGCAGGCAGTCATTGATGGCACCAGGAGCTGCCAGAAAGATAGAGATGTTCAAAGCCACGAGAGGGCAGCACAGAGTAGATAGGGAGAAGCTGCTCCCACTTGTAAAAGGATCAAGAACGAGAGGGCACAGATTTAAAGTGATTTGCAAAAGAAGCAAGGGTGACAGAGAAAAAACTTTTTCACACAGCGAGTGGTTCGAAGCTGGAATTCACTGCCTGGAAGTTGGTGGAGGCAGGTTCAGTCGAGGCATTCGAGAGGGCATTAGATGACTATATGAATAGAAACAATGTGCAGGGTACGGGGAAAAGACAGGGCAATGGCACTAGGTCATAATGTTCATTTGGAGAGCCGGTGCAGACATGGTGGGCAGATTGGCCTCATTCTGTGCCGTTAAGATTCAGTGACTCTGTGACAGTAGGAAGGGAAGGTTCGGCAGCTGATTTCTGTTCTGGATCAGACCAAAGTACACACTTACCTTCCTCCAGTTTTCCTGAGCGATCTCCTGGCAGGAGGGGGTCTGTCAGTTCAGACTCAGCGCTGTGAACGTGGGAGGGAGGAGCTCAGAGAACCCCGCACAGAAACCACACCCGCTAGGGGACATACTCCAGTAAGTAAAGAGTTAAAACGTCCCAAAGCCTCTGAGAGAAACTATGGAGAGAGAGGAAGCGGGTAATGGGGTCGGGTGGGTGAGGGGGGTCGGGTGTGTAAGGGGGGTCGGGTGTGTAAGGGGGGTCGGGTGTGTAAGTGGGTCGGGTGTGTAAGGGGGTCGGGTGTGTAAGTGGGTTGGGTAGATAAGGGGGTTGGGTGTTTAAGGTGGGTCGGGTGTGTAAGGGGGTCGGGTGTGTAAGGGGGGTCGGGTGTGTAAGGGGGGTCGGGTGGGTAAGGGGGTTGGGTGTGTAAGGGGGTCGGTTGTGTAAGGGGGGTCGGGTGTGTAAGGGGGTCGGGTGTGTAAGGGGGGTCGGGTGGGTAAGGGGGATCGGGTGTGTAAGGGGGGTTGGGTGGGTAAGGGGGTCGGGTGTGTAAGGGGGGTCGGATGTGTAAGGGGGGTTGGGTGTGTAAGGGGGGTCGGGTGTGTAAGGGGGTCGGGTGTGTAAGGGGGTCGGGTGTGTAATGGGGTGGGGTGAGTGAGGGGATCGGGCATGTCAGAATCACAGGATCACAGAATGGTTACAGTGCATGAGGCTATTTGGCCCATCATGTTTTCCCCAGCTCACCTAGATCCACCCCCCCCCACCTATTCCCTGTAGCACTGCGCATCATTCCATTTCAGATAAAAGCAAAAACCTGTGGGTGCTGGAAATCCAAAACAAAAACAAAAATAAAAATTAAAAAAAACAAAAATACCTGGAAAAACTCAGCAGGTCTGAAAGCATCTGCAGAGAGGAACACAGTTAACGTTTTGAGTCCGTATGACTCTTCAACAGAACTAAGGAAAAATAGAAAAGAGGTGAAATATAAACTGGTTTAAGGGGGAGGGGTGGGACAAGAAGAGCTGGATAGGGGGCCAGTGATAGGTGGAGATAACCAAAAGATGTCACAGACAAAAGGACAAAGAGGTGTTGAAGGTGGTGATATTATCTAAGGAATGTGCTAATTAAGGGTAGAAAGCAGGACGAGCAAGGTACAGATAGCCCTAGTGGGGGTGGGGTGAAGGAATCGAAAAAGGCTAAAAGGGAGAGATAAAACAATGGATGGAAATACATTTAAAAATAATGGAAATAGGTGGGAAAAGAAAAATCTATATAAATTATTGAAAAAAACAAAAGGAAGGGGGAAACAGAAAGGGGGTGGGGATGGAGGAGGGAGTTCAAGACCTAAAGTTGTTGAATTCAATATTCAGTCTGGAAGGCTGTAAAGTGCCTAGTCGGAAGATGAGGAGTTGTTCCTCCAGTTTGCGTTGAGCTTCACTGGAACAATGCAACAGGCCAAGGACAGACATGTGGGTATGAGAGCAGGGCGGAGTGTTGAAATGGCAAGCGACAGGGAGGTCTGGGTCATGCTTGCGGACAGACCGAAGGTGTTCTGCAAAGCGGTCACCCAGTCTGCGTTTCAGATGATGTCCAACTCACTCTTGAACACTTCAATTGAACTTGTCTCCCCCACACTTTCAGACAGTGCATTCCAGATACTAGCCATTTGATTGACCCTGCCTCCCCCACACTCTCAGACATTGAATTCTAGATCTTAACTGCTCGATTGACCCTGCCTCCCCCACACTCTCAGACATTGCATTCCAGATCCTAACTGCTCAATTGTCCCTGTCTCCACCACACTCTCAGACAGTGCATTCCAGACTCTAACCACTCGATTGACCCTGCCTCCACCACACTCTCAGACAGTGCATTCCAGACCCTAACCACTCGATTGACCCTGTCTCCCCCACACTCTCAGACAGTGCATTCCAGATCCTAACCACTCGATTGACCCTGTCTCCACCACACTCTCAGACAGTGCATTCCAGATCCTAACCACTCGATTGACCCTGCCTCCCCCACACTCTCAGACAGTGCATTCCAGACCCTAACCACTCGATTGACCCTGCCTCCCCCACACTCTCAGACAGTCCATTCCAGATTCCAGCCACTAGACACGTAAAAAAGCTTTTTCCTCACTTAATTTTGGCTTCTTTTTCCAATCACGTTAAATCTGTGCCTCCTCGTTCTCAATCCTTCCAGCAATGGGACTCGTTTCTCCCTATCTACTCAGTTCAGACCCCCAATGATTTTGAAAACCTCCATCAAATGTCCTCTCAGCTTTCTCTTCTCCAGGGAAAACAGTCCCAGCTCCTCCAAGATAAAAGCAAAATACTGCGGATGCTGGAAATCTAAATTAAAAACAGAAAATGCTGGAAAAACTCAGCAGATGCTGCCAGACCAGTTGAGATTTTCCAGCAGTTTCTGTTCTTATCCCAATTTTCCAACTTCTTTATGGAAATGAAGTTCCTCATCCCTGGAACCATAAGGTAATCGGGTTAGGGTTTAAGGTGGCAGTGGGTAGGTGTGTCTGGGACTAGTGGGGTCAGGTCAGGGGATAGTCAGGGGGTTAATGGGGACTCAGGTTGTGGGGTCGAGTCAGCTCAGGTCAGGAGATGAGAGGGATCAGGGTGTGACCAGGGGTTTAGGGTCAGGGAGAAAGTCAGGGGGGAGTTGGGGGCTGTCAGTGTGTGTGAATGGGGGGGGGGGGTGGTGGGGTCAGTTGTAAAGTTACGCAGGTCTTAGAAATGGACAGGATTTCCCAGCTTGCCTTCTCCCCAGGTCATCCAGTCCTGCCCAAGGTCAATGGAATTTTGGCTCAGTTGTCGAATCTCCTTCGGCAAGTCCCACTATGACAGGGCTGGAAAACCCCGCCCAAGGTTTCTTTCTGCCTAACACTTCCTGGTAACTGTCCAGGTGAGTAAGCTGGAACTGTCCAAAGTCTCTGACTCTAACTCAGAGTTGGAGACCTTCCCGGAGAGTCCCAGGGAGCAGGGGAATTGCCCTTTGGAAATTCAAGCTTCTCAGGCAATTCCCATGGACTCCTTGCATTGGGGCTTCCAAGTGGTCCCGTGGAGTATCGTCCGAGGTACATCCGATCTCCAACCATCCATAGACTGGAAGAAGTAGGTTAGTATTTAAACAGAGAGTGACTGCAGAACTCAGTGATACAGAGGGATCTGGGTGTCCTGGTACATGCATCACAAAAAATTTAAATGCGGGTACAGCAAGTGCTTAGGAAGGCAAATTGGATGCTAGTCTTTATTGGAGAGGGAGATGGAATATTAAAGTAGGGGAACCTTGATACAACCGTGCAGGAAATTGGGGAGGTTGCATCTGGGGATCTGATGGTTAGGTGGGTAAGGTGTTGGGGTGGTTAAGGGGACCGGGTGGGTAAGGGGTTAGGGTGGAATATAAAATTAGGGGAGCCTTCATACAAATGTGCAGGAAATTGGGGAGATTGCACCTGGGGAACCGTGTACAGTTTTGGTCTCCTTACTTAAGGAGGGATAGACTTGCTTTAGGGACAGTTCAGAGAAGGTTCACTTGGCTGATTCCTGGGATGAAGAGGTTGTCTTATGAATAGCAGTTGAGCAGTTTGGGCCTGTATCGATTGGAATATAGAAGAATGAGAGATGATCTTATTGAAACATAAAAGGTCCTGAGGGAAATTGACAGGGTAGATGCTGAGAGGATGTTTCTCCTCGTGGGGGAGACTAGAGCTAGGGGACTCTTGTCTCAAAATCACTGGTCTTATTTAAGACGGAGATGAGGAGGAATTTCTTCTCTCAAAGAGTCATTAAGCATTGGAATTCTCTTCCCCAGAGATCAGTGGAATCTGGGTCACTGAATATATTCAAGACTGAGTTAGACAGAGTTTTGATAAGCGAGTCGAGGGTTTGGGGGGACAGACAGGAAAGTGGAGTTCAGGCCACAATCAAGCCAAGTTCTTATTGAATGACAGAGCAGACCTGAGAGGCTGAATGGCCTCCTCCTGCTCCTATTTCTTATGTTCAGAAGGAGGCCATTTGGGCCATGGTTTCTTTGCTGACTGATGCAGATTAATCACACCTTCCTGAACTTGGCCCATAGCCCTGTAGGTTACAGCTTGGTTACAAATAGAAATCCAAGGGCTTTCTAAATGTGGTGAGAGTCTCTGTGTCTGCCTTCCCCCTCTTCCTTTCTGTCATGGGCAGAAGAACATATGGATTAGGTGCAGGAGTGGGCCATTCAGCCCCTTG
Source organism: Carcharodon carcharias (assembly GCF_017639515.1). Classification (NCBI taxonomy): domain Eukaryota; kingdom Metazoa; phylum Chordata; class Chondrichthyes; order Lamniformes; family Lamnidae; genus Carcharodon; species Carcharodon carcharias. The sequence continues at coordinate 3,028,491 of NC_054469.1, forward strand.
AGCCTGCTCCACTATTCAATAAGATCATGGTTGATCTGATTATAACCTCCTGCCTACCCCGATAACCTTTCACCCCCCACCCCCCCCCCCCCACTCCCCTTGTTTCTTGAGTATCTATCTCCCTTTGCTTGAAAAATATTGGAAGACTCTGCTTCCACCGCCTCTTGAAGGAGAACATTGCAAAGACTCACGACCCACGGAGAGAAAAAATCTCGCCTCATCTCTGTCTTAAATGGGGGACCCCCTGTTTTAAAACAGTGACCCCTAGTTCTAGATTCTCCCACAAGAGGGAACGTCCTCTACAAATCCACCCTGTTAAGACCCCTTTATGAACGTATATGTTTCAATGAAGTTGCCTCTTACTAAACTAAACTCCAGCAGATACGAGCTTAGCCAATCCAATCTTTCCTCATTGGACAACCAAGACAAGGCAGTGGGCTCCAGGTCCCTAACACCCTCTGTTAATCCTTCCTTCGTTCCCACCTATCGCTCGCCTTCCATCCAGCTCCACCTTCCCCAGTATCAATTTCATCACATTTCCACTTCTCTTTAGCTCTGAAGAGTCATACGGACTCGAAATGTTAACTCTGTTTCTCTCTCCACAGATGCTGCCAGACCTGATGGGTTTTTCCAGCATTTTCTGTTTTGTTAAACATCTCATTGTCTAAGAATGAACCAGAGCTTGAGGAATAGGGAATCTCTAGATCAATGGACTCCCAGTGCCATATTTTAAAAATTCATTCACAGGATGTGGACTTCACTGGCTGGGTGGGGGCATTTAATGCCCATCCCTAATTGCCCTTGAGAAGGTGGTGGTGAGCTGCCTTCTTGAACCGCTGCAGTCCATATGGTGTAGGTACACCCACAGTGCTGTTAGGGAGGGAGTTCCAGGATTCTGACCCAGCGACAGTGAAGGAAGGGTGATATATTTCCAGGTCAGGATAGTGACTAACTTGGAGGGGAACTTCCAGGTGGTGGTGTTCCCATCTATCTGCTGCCCTTGTCCTTCTAGATGGTAGTGGTCATGGGTTTGGAAGGTGCTGTCGAAGGAGCCTTGTTGAGTTTCTGCAGTGCATCTTGTAGATGGTACACACTGCTGCTACAGTGCGTCAGTGGTGGAGGGAGTGAATGTTTTTGGATGTGGTGCCGATCAAGCGGGGCTGCTTTGTCCTGGATGACATCGAGCTTCTTGAGTGTTATGGGAGCTGCACTCATCTAGGCAAGTGGGGTGTATTCCATCACACTCCTGACTTGTGCCTTGTAGATGGTGGACAGGCTTTGGGGAGTCAGGAGGTGAGTTACTTATCACAGAATTCCCAGCCTCTGACCTGCTCTTGTAGCCACAGTATTTATATGAATAGTCCAGTTCAGTTTTTGGTCAATGTTAACCCTTGGGATGTTGATAGTGGGGGATTCAGGAAAGGTAATACTATTGAATGTGAAGGTACGATGGTTGGATTCTCTAATGTTGGAGGGGTCATTGCCTGGCACATGGGTGGTGCAATTTTTTTTATATTAATTCATGGGATGTGGGTGTCACTGGCTGGGCCAGCATTTATTATCCATCCCTAATTGCCCTTGAGAAGGTGGTGGTGAGCTGCCTTCTTGAACCACTGCAGTCCATGTGGTGTAGGTACACCCACAGTGCTGTTAGGGAGGGAGTTCCAGGATTTTGACCCAGCGACAGTGAAGGAACGGCGATATATTTCCAAGTCAGGATGGTGAGTGACTTGGAGGGGAACTTCCAGGTGGTGGTGTTCCCATCTATCTGCTGCCCTTGTCCTTCTAAATGGTTGTGGTCGTGGGTTTAGAAGGTGCTGTCGAAGGAGCTTTTGTGAGTTCCTGCAGTGCATCTTGTATATGGTACACACTGCTGCTACTGTGTGTCGGTTTTATTACAAATATGAGAGTTTGTCAGACAGCTATGTTTTAAAATGCAGAATGTGAGATGGTGATTATGCTGAACTCTGTCCAGAGGCAGTGATTCCTCAGTACTGAAACTCTGACAGTGTAATACTCCCACAGTGCTGCCTTTCTGACAGTGCAGCACTCCCTCAGTACTGACACTCTGACAGCGTAATACTTCCACTGTGCTGCCTTTCTGACAGTGCAGCACTCCCTCAGTGCTGACCCTCTGACAGTGCTGCACTGCCTCAGTGCTGACCCGCTGACAGTGCAGCACTCCCTCAGTACTGACCCTCTGACAGTGCAGCAATCCCTCAGTACTGACCCTCTGACAGTGCAGCACTCCCTCAGTACTGACTCTCTGAAAGTGCAGCACTCCCTCAGTACTGACCCGCCGACAGTGCTGCACTCTCTCAGTACTGACCCTCTGACAGTGCAGCACCCCCTCAGTACTGACCCTCTGATAGTGCAGCACCCTCTCAGTACTGACCCTCTGATAGTGCAGCCGTCCCTCAGTGCTGATCCTCTGACAGTGCAGCACTCCCTCAGTACTGACCCTCTGACCGCGTAATATTTCCACATTGCTGCCTTTCTGACAGTGCAGCACTCCCTCAGGGCTGACCCTCTGACAGTGCAGCACTCCCTCAGTGCTGACCCTCTGACAGTGCTGCACTCCCTCAGTGCTGACCCGCCGACAGTGCAGCACTCCCTCAGTACTGACCCTCTGCCAATGCAGCACCCTCTCAGTGCTGCCCCTCTGACAGCGCAGCACTCCCTCAGTACTGACCCCTGACAGAGCGTGCTCTCTCAGTACTGACCCTCTGACAGTGCAGCACTCCCTCAGTACTGACGCTCTGACAGTGCAGCACTCCCTCAGTACTGACCCACCGACAGTGCTGCACTCTCTCAGTACTGACCCTCTGACAGTACAGCCCTCCCTCAGTGCTGATCCTCTGACAGTGCAGCACTCCCTCAGTACTGACCCTCTGACAGAGCAGCACTCCCTCAGTACTGACCCTCTGACAGAGCGTGCTCTCTCAGTACTGACCCTCTGACAGTGCATGCGCTCTCAGTGCTGCCCCTCTGACAGTGCTGCAATCCCTCAATGCTGCCCCTCTGACAGTGCAGCACTCCCTCAGTACTGACCCTCTGACAGAGCAGCACTCCCTCAGTACTGACCCTCTGACAGAGCAGCACTCCCTCAGTACTGACCCTCTGACAGTGCGTGCTCTCTCAGTACTGACCCTCTGACAGTGCATGCACTCTCAGTGCTGCCCCTCTGACAGCGCAGCACTCCCTCAGTACTGACCCTCTGACAGTGCAGCACTCCCTCAGCACTGAACCTCTGACAGAGCGTGCTCTCTCAGTACTGACCCTCTGACAGTGCAGCAGTCCCTCAGTACTGACCCTCTGACAGTGCAGCACTCCCTCAGTACTTACCCTCAGGCAGTGCAGCACTCCCTCAGTACTGACCCTCTGACAGTGCAGCACTCCCTCAGTACTGACCCTCTGACAGTGCAGCGCTCCCTCAGTACTGACCCTCTGACAGTGCGGCACTCCCTCAGTGCTGACCGTCTGACAGTGTAGCGCTTCCTCAGTACTGACCCTCTGACAGTGCAGCACTCCCTCAGCACTGATCGTCTGACAGAGCGTGCTCTCTCAGTACTGACCCTCTGACAGTGCAGCACTACCTCAGTACTGACCCTCTGACAGTGCAGCACTACCTCAGTACTGACCCTCTGACAGAGCAGCACTCCCTCAGTACTGACCCTCTGACAGAGCGTGCTCTCTCAGTACTGACCCTCTGACAGTGCAGCACTCCCTCAGTACTGACCCTCTGACAGTGCAGCACTCCCTCAGTACTGACCCTCTGACAGTGCTGCAATCCCTCAATGCTGCCCCTCTGACAGTGCAGCACTCCCTCAGTACTGACCCTCTGATAGTGCAGCCCTCCCTCAGTACTGACCCTCTGACAGAGCAGCACTCCCTTAGTATTGCCCCTCTGACAGTGCAGCACTCCCTCAGCACTGACCATCCGACAGTGCAGCACTCCCTCACTACTGACCCTCCGACAGTGCAGCACTCCCTCAGTGCTGATCCTCTGACAGTGCAGCACTCCCTCAGTACTGACCCTCTGACAGAGCGTGCTATCTCAGTACTGACCCTCTGACAGTGCAGCACTCCCTCAGTGCTGCCCCTCTGGCAGTGCGTGCTCTCTCAGTACTGACCCTCTGACAGTGCAGCACTCTCTCAGTATTGCCCCTCTGACAGTGCATGCTCTCTCAGTGCTGTCCCTCTGACAGCGCAGCACTCCCTCAGTGCTGATCCTCTGACAGTGCAGCACTCCCTCAGTACTGACCCTCTGACAGAGCGTGCTCTCTCAGTACTGACCCTCTGACAGTGCAGCACTCCCTCAGTACTGACCCTCTGACAGTGCAGCACTCCCTCAGTACTGACCCTCTGATAGTGCAGCACCCTCTCAGTACTGACTCTCTGATAGTGCAGCCGTCCCTCAGTGCTGATCCTATGACAGTGCAGCATTCCCTCAGTACTGACCCTCTGACCGCGTAATATTTCCACTGTGCTGCCTTTCTGACAGTGCAGCACTCCCTCAGTGCTGACCCTCTGACAGTGCAGCACTCCCTCAGTACTGACCCTCTGACAGTGCTGCACTCCCTCAGTGCTGACCCTCTGACAGTGCAGCACTCCCTCAGTACTGACCCGCCGACAGTGCAGCACTCCCTCAGTACTGACCCTCTGCCAGTGCAGCACCCTCTCAGTGCTGCCCCTCTGACAGCGCAGCACTCCCTCAGTACTGACCCCTGACAGAGCATGCTCTCTCAGTACTGACCATCTGAAAGTGCAGAACTCCCTCAGTACTGACCCGCCGACAGTGCAGCACTCCCTCAGTACTGACCCGCCGACAGTGCTGCACTCTCTCAGTACTGACCCTCTGACAGTACAGCCCTCCCTCAGTGCTGATCCTCTGACAGTGCAGCACTCCCTCAGTGCTGACCCTTGACAGTGCAGCACTCCCTCAGTGCTGACCCTCTGACAGTGCTGCACTCCCTCAGTGCTGACCCTCTGACAGTGCAGCACTCCCTCAGTACTGACCCGCCGACAGTGCAGCACTCCCTCAGTACTGACCCTCTGCCAGTGCAACAGTCCCTCAGTGCTGCCCCTCTGACAGTGCAGCACTCCCTCAGTACTGACCCTCTGACCGCGTAATATTTCCACTGTGCTGCCTATCTGACAGTGCAGCACTCCCTCAGTGCTGACCCTGTGACAGTGCAGCACTCCCTCAGTGCTGACCCTCTGACAGTGCTGCACTCCCTCAGTGCTGACCCTCTGACAGTGCAACACTCCCTCAGTACTGACCCGCCGACAGTGCAGCACTCCCTCAGTACTGACCCTCTGCCAGTGCAGCTCCCTCTCAGTGCTGCACCTCTGACAGCGCAGCACTCCCTCACTACTGACCCCAGGCAGAGCGTGCTCTCTCAGTACTGACCCTCTGACAGTGCTGCAATCTCTCAGTACTGACCCTCTGACAGTAAAGCCCTCCCTCAGTGCTGATCCTCTGACAGTGCAGCACTCCCTCAGTACTGACCCTCTGACAGAGCAGCACACCCTCAGTACTGACCCTCTGACAGAGCGTGCTCTCTCAGTACTGGCCCTCTGACAGTGCATGCGCTCTCAGTGCTGCCCCTCTGACAGTGCAGCACTCCCTCAGTACTGACCCTCTGACAGTGCAGCACTCCCTCAGTACTGACCCTCTGACAGAGCAGCACTCCCTCAGTACTGACTCTCTGACAGTGTGAGCTCTCTCAGTACTGACCCACTGACAGTGCATTCACTCTCAGTGCTGCCCCTCTGACAGCGCAGCACTCCCTCTGTACTGACCCTCTGACAGTGCAGCACTCCCTCAGTACTGACCCTCTGACAGTGCTGCAATCCCTCAGTACTGACCCTCTGACAGTGCAGCACTCCCTCAGTACTGACCCTCTGACAGTGCAGCACTACCTCAGTACTGACCCTCTGACAGAGCAGAACTCCCTCAGTACTGACACTCTGACAGAGCGTGCTCTCTCAGTACTGACCCTCTGACAGTGCAGCACTCCCTCAGTACTGACGCTCTGACAGTGCAGCACTCCCTCAGTACTGACCCACCGACAGTGCTGCACTCTCTCAGTACTGACCCTCTGACAGTACAGCCCTCCCTCAGTGCTGATCCTCTGACAGTGCAGCACTCCCTCAGTACTGACCCTCTGACAGAGCAGCACTCCCTCAGTACTGACCGTCTGACAGAGCGTGCTCTCTCAGTACTGACCCTCTGACAGTGCATGCGCTCTCAGTGCTGCCCCTCTGACAGTGCTGCAATCCCTCAATGCTGCCCCTCTGACAGTGCAGCACTCCCTCAGTACTGACCCTCTGACAGAGCAACACTCCCTCAGTACTGACCCTCTGACAGAGCAGCACTCCCTCAGTACTGACCCTCTGACAGTGCGTGCTCTCTCAGTACTGACCCTCTGACAGTGCATGCACTCTCAGTGCTGCCCCTCTGACAGCGCAGCACTCCCTCAGTACTGACCCTCTGACAGTGCAGCACTCCCTCAGCACTGAACCTCTGACAGAGCGTGCTCTCTCAGTACTGACCCTCTGACAGTGCAGCAGTCCCTCAGTACTGACCCTCTGACAGTGCAGCACTCCCTCAGTACTGAGCCTCTGGCAGTGCAGCACTCCCTCAGTACTGACCCTCTGACAGTGCAGCACTCCCTAAGTACTGACCCTCTGACAGTGCAGCGCTCCCTCAGTACTGACCCTCTGACAGTGCGGCACTCCCTCAGTGCTGACCGTCTGACAGTGTAGCGCTTCCTCAGTACTGACCCTCTGACAGTGCAGCACTCCCTCAGCACTGATCGTCTGACAGAGCGTGCTCTCTCAGTACTGACCCTCTGACAGTGCAGCACTCCCTCAGTACTGACCCTCTGACAGTGCAGCACTACCTCAGTACTGACCCTCTGACAGAGCAGCACTCCCTCAGTACTGACCCTCTGACAGAGCGTGCTCTCTCAGTACTGACCCTCTGACAGTGCAGCACTCCCTCAGTACTGACCCTCTGACAGTGCACCACTCCCTCAGTACTGACCCTCTGACAGTGCTGCAATCCCTCAATGCTGCCCCTCTGACAGTGCAGCACTCCCTCAGTACTGACCCTCTGATAGTGCAGCCCTCCCTCAGTACTGACCCTCTGACAGAGCAGCACTCCCTCAGTATTGCCCCTCTGACAGTGCAGCACTCCCTCAGTACTGACCCTCCGACAGTGCAGCACTCCCTCACTACTGACCCTCCGACAGTGCAGCACTCCCTCAGTGCTGATCCTCTGACAGTGCAGCACTCCCTCAGTACTGACCCTCTGACAGAGCGTGCTATCTCAGTACTGACCCTCTGACAGTGCAGCATTCCCTCAGTGCTGCCCCTCTGGCAGTGCGTGCTCTCTCAGTACTGACCCTCTGACAGTGCAGCACTCTCTCAGTATTGCCCCTCTGACAGTGCATGCTGTCTCAGTGCTGTCCCTCTGACAGCGCAGCACTCCCTCAGTGCTGATCCTCTGACAGTGCAGCACTCCCTCAGTACTGACCCTCTGACAGAGCGTGCTCTCTCAGTACTGACCCTCTGACAGTGCAGCACTCCCTCAGTACTGACCCTCTGACAGTGCAGCACTCCCTCAGTACTGGCTCTCTGACAGTGCAGCACTCCCTCAGTACTGACCCGCCGACAGTGCTGCACTCTCTCAGTACTGACCCTCTGATAGTGCAGCACCCTCTCAGTACTGACTCTCTGATAGTGCAGCCGTCCCTCAGTGCTGATCCTATGACAGTGCAGCATTCCCTCAGTACTGACCCTCTGACCGCGTAATATTTCCACTGTGCTGCCTTTCTGACAGTGCAGCACTCCCTCAGTGCTGACCCTCTGACAGTGCAGCACTCCCTCAGTGCTGACAATCTGACAGTGCTGCACTCCCTCAGTGCTGACCATCTGACAGTGCAGCACTCCCTCAGTACTGACCCGCCGACAGTGCAGCACTCCCTCAGTACTGACCCTCTGCCAGTGCAGCACCCTCTCAGTGCTGCCCCTCTGACAGCGCAGCACTCCCTCAGTACTGACCCCTGACAGAGCATGCTCTCTCAGTACTGACCATCTGACAGTGCAGAACTCCCTCAGTACTGACCCGCCGACAGTGCAGCACTCCCTCAGTACTGACCCGCCGACAGTGCTGCACTCTCTCAGTACTGACCCTCTGACAGTACAGCCCTCCCTCAGTGCTGATCCTCTGACAGTGCAGCACTCCCTCAGTACTGACCCTCTGACAGTGCAGCACTACCTCAGTACTGACCCTCTGACAGAGCAGAACTCCCTCAGTACTGACACTCTGACAGAGCGTGCTCTCTCAGTACTGACCCTCTGACAGTGCAGCACTCCCTCAGTACTGAAGCTCTGACAGTGCAGCACTCCCTCAGTACTGACCCACCGACAGTGCTGCACTCTCTCAGTACTGACCCTCTGACAGTACAGCCCTCCCTCAGTGCTGATCCTCTGACAGTGCAGCACTCCCTCAGTACTGACCCTCTGACAGAGCGTGCTCTCTCAGTACTGACCCTCTGACAGTGCATGCGCTCTCAGTGCTGCCCCTCTGACAGTGCTGCAATCCCTCAATGCTGCCCCTCTGACAGTGCAGCACTCCCTCAGTACTGACCCTCTGACAGAGCAGCACTCCCTCAGTACTGACCCTCTGACAGAGCAGCACTCCCTCAGTACTGACCCTCTGACAGTGCGTGCTCTCTCAGTACTGACCCTCTGACAGTGCATGCACTCTCAGTGCTGCCCCTCTGACAGCGCAGCACTCCCTCAGTACTGACCCTCTGACAGTGCAGCACTCCCTCAGCACTGATCCTCTGACAGAGCGTGCTCTCTCAGTACTGACCCTCTGACAGTGCAGCAGTCCCTCAGTACTGACCCTCTGACAGTGCAGCACTCCCTCAGTACTGACCCTCTGGCAGTGCAGCACTCCCTCAGTACTGACCCTCTGACAGTGCAGCACTCCCTCAGTACTGACCCTCTGACAGTGCAGCGCTCCCTCAGTACTGACCCTCTGACAGTGCGGCACTCCCTCAGTGCTGACCGTCTGACAGTGTAGCGCTTCCTCAGTACTGACCCTCTGACAGTGCAGCACTCCCTCAGCACTGATCGTCTGACAGAGCGTGCTCTCTCAGTACTGACCCTCTGACAGTGCAGCACTCCCTCAGTACTGACCCTCTGACAGTGCAGCACTACCTCAGTACTGACCCTCTGACAGAGCAGCACTCCCTCAGTACTGACCCTCTGACAGAGCGTGCTCTCTCAGTACTGACCCTCTGACAGTGCCGCACTCCCTCAGTACTGACCCTCTGACAGTGCACCACTCCCTCAGTACTGACCCTCTGACAGTGCTGCAATCCCTCAATGCTGCCCCTCTGACAGTGCAGCACTCCCTCAGTACTGACCCTCTGATAGTGCAGCCCTCCCTCAGTACTGACCGTCTGACAGAGCAGCACTCCCTCAGTATTGCCCTTCTGACAGGGCAGCACTCCCTCAGTACTGACCCTCCGACAGTGCAGCACTCCCTCACTACTGACCCTCCGACAGTGCAGCACTCCCTCAGTGCTGATCCTCTGACAGTGCAGCACTCCCTCAGTACTGACCCTCTGACAGAGCATGCTATCTCAGTACTGACCATCTGACAGTGCAGCACTCCCTCAGTGCTGCCCCTCTGGCAGTGCGTGCTCTCTCAGTACTGACCCTCTGACAGTGCAGCACTCTCTCAGTATTGCCCCTCTGACAGTGCATGCTCTCTCAGTGCTGTCCCTCTGACAGCGCAGCACTCCCTCACTGCTGATCCTCTGACAGTGCAGCACTCCCTCAGTACTGACCCTCTGACAGAGCGTGCTCTCTCAGTACTGACCCTCTGACAGTGCAGCACTCCCTCAGTACTGACCCTCTGACAATGCAGCACTCCCTCAGTACTGACCCTCTGACAGTGCAGCACTCCCTCAGTACTGGCTCCCTGACAGTGCAGCACTCCCTCAGTACTGACCCGCCGACAGTGCTGCACTCTCTCAGTACTGACCCTCTGATAGTGCAGCACCCTCTCAGTACTGACTCTCTGATAGTGCAGCCGTCCCTCAGTGCTGATCCTATGACAGTGCAGCATTCCCTCAGTACTGACCCTCTGACCGCGTAATATTTCCACTGTGCTGCCTTTCTGACAGTGCAGAACTCCCTCAATGCTGACCCTCTGACAGTGCAGCACTCCCTCAGTGCTGACCCTCTGACAGTGCTGCACTCCCTCAGTGCTGACCCTCTGACAGTGCAGCACTCCCTCAGTACTGACCCGCCGACAGTGCAGCACTCCCTCAGTACTGACCCTCTGCCAGTGCAGCACCCTCTCAGTGCTGCCCCTCTGACAGCGCAGCACTCCCTCAGTACTGACCCCTGACAGAGCATGCTCTCTCAGTACTGACCATCTGACAGTGCAGAACTCCCTCAGTACTGACCCGCCGACAGTGCAGCACTCCCTCAGTACTGACCCGCCGACAGTGCTGCACTCTCTCAGTACTGACCCTCTGACAGTACAGCCCTCCCTCAGTGCTGATCCTCTGACAGTGCAGCACTCCCTCAGTGCTGACCCTTGACAGTGCAGCACTCCCTCATTGCTGACCCTCTGACAGTGCTGCACTCCCTCAGTGCTGACCCTCTGACAGTGCAGCACTCCCTCAGTACTGACCCGCCGACAGTGCAGCACTCCCTCAGTACTGACCCTCTGACAGTGCAGCACTACCTCAGCACTGACCCTCTGACAGAGCAGCACTCCCTCAGTACTGACCCTCTGACAGAGCGTGCTCTCTCAGTACTGACCCTCTGACAGTGCAGCACTCCCTCAGTACTTACCCTCTGACAGTGCACCACTCCCTCAGTACTGACCCTCTGACAGTGCTGCAATCCCTCAATGCTGCCCCTCTGACAGTGCAGCACTCCCTCAGTACTGACCCTCTGATAGTGCAGCCCTCCCTCAGTACTGACCCTCTGACAGAGCAGCACTCCCTCAGTATTGCCCCTCTGACAGTGCAGCACTCCCTCAGTACTGACCCTCCGACAGTGCAGCACTCCCTCACTACTGACCCTCCGACAGTGCAGCACTCCCTCAGTGCTGATCCTCTGACAGTGCAGCACTCCCTCAGTACTGACCCTCTGACAGAGCGTGCTATCTCAGTACTGACCCTCTGACAGTGCAGCACTCCCTCAGTGCTGCCCCTCTGGCAGTGCGTGCTCTCTCAGTACTGACCCTCTGACAGTGCAGCACTCTCTCAGTATTGCCCCTCTGACAGTGCATGCTCTCTCAGTGCTGTCCCTCTGACAGCGCAGCACTCCCTCAGTGCTGATCCTCTGACAGTGCAGCACTCCCTCAGTACTGACCCTCTGACAGAGCGTGCTCTCTCAGTACTGACCCTCTGACAGTGCAGCACTCCCTCCGTACTGACCCTCTGACAGTGCAGCACTCCCTCAGTACTGGCTCTCTGACTGTGCAGCACTCCCTCAGTACTGACCCGCCGACAGTGCTGCACTCCCTCAGTACTGACCCTCTGATAGTGCAGCACCCTCTCAGTACTGACTCTCTGATAGTGCAGCCGTCCCTCAGTGCTGATCCTATGACAGTGCAGCATTCCCTCAGTACTGACCCTCTGACCGCGTAATATTTCCACTGTGCTGCCTTTCTGACAGTGCAGCACTCCCTCAGTGCTGATCCTCTGACAGTGCAGCACTCCCTCAGTACTGACCCTCTGACAGAGCGTGCTCTCTCAGTACTGACCCTCTGACAGTGCAGCACTCCCTCAGTACTGACCCTCTGACAGTGCAGCACTCCCTCAGTACTGACCCTCTGATAGTGCAGCACCCTCTCAGTACTGACTCTCTGATAGTGCAGCCGTCCCTCAGTGCTGATCCTATGACAGTGCAGCATTCCCTCAGTACTGACCCTCTGACCGCGTAATATTTCCACTGTGCTGCCTTTCTGACAGTGCAGCACTCCCTCAGTGCTGACCCTCTGACAGTGCAGCACTCCCTCAGTGCTGACCCTCTGACAGTGCTGCACTCCCTCAGTGCTGACCCTCTGACAGTGCAGCACACCCTCAGTACTGACCCGCCGACAGTGCAGCACTCCCTCAGTACTGACCCTCTGCCAGTGCAGCACCCTCTCAGTGCTGACCCTCTGACAGCGCAGCACTCCCTCAGTGCTGATCCTCTGACAGTGCAGCACTCCCTCAGTACTGACCCTCTGACAGAGCGTGCTCTCTCAGTACTGACCCTCTGACAGTGCAGCACTCCCTCCGTACTGACCCTCTGACAGTGCAGCACTCCCTCAGTACTGGCTCTCTGACTGTGCAGCACTCCCTCAGTACTGACCCGCCGACAGTGCTGCACTCCCTCAGTACTGACCCTCTGATAGTGCAGCACCCTCTCAGTACTGACTCTCTGATAGTGCAGCCGTCCCTCAGTGCTGATCCTATGACAGTGCAGCATTCCCTCAGTACTGACCCTCTGACCGCGTAATATTTCCACTGTGCTGCCTTTCTGACAGTGCAGCACTCCCTCAGTGCTGATCCTCTGACAGTGCAGCACTCCCTCAGTACTGACCCTCTGACAGAGCGTGCTCTCTCAGTACTGACCCTCTGACAGTGCAGCACTCCCTCAGTACTGACCCTCTGACAGTGCAGCACTCCCTCAGTACTGACCCTCTGATAGTGCAGCACCCTCTCAGTACTGACTCTCTGATAGTGCAGCCGTCCCTCAGTGCTGATCCTATGACAGTGCAGCATTCCCTCAGTACTGACCCTCTGACCGCGTAATATTTCCACTGTGCTGCCTTTCTGACAGTGCAGCACTCCCTCAGTGCTGACCCTCTGACAGTGCAGCACTCCCTCAGTGCTGACCCTCTGACAGTGCTGCACTCCCTCAGTGCTGACCCTCTGACAGTGCAGCACTCCCTCAGTACTGACCCGCCGACAGTGCAGCACTCCCTCAGTACTGACCCTCTGCCAGTGCAGCACCCTCTCAGTGCTGCCCCTCTGACAGCGCAGCACTCCCTCAGTACTGACCCCTGACAGAGCATGCTCTCTCAGTACTGACCCTCTGACAGTGCAGAACTCCCTCAGTACTGACCCGCCGACAGTGCAGCACTCACTCAGTACTGACCCGCCGACAGTGCTGCACTCTCTCAGTACTGACCCTCTGACAGTACAGCCCTCCCTCAGTGCTGATCCTCTGACAGTGCAGCACTCCCTCAGTGCTGACCCTCTGACAGTGCAGCACTCCCTCAGTGCTGACCCTCTGACAGTGCTGCACTCCCTCAGTGCTGACCCTCTGACAGTGCAGCACTCCCTCAGTACTGACCCGCCGACAGTGCAGCACTCCCTCAGTACTGACCCTCTGCCAGTGCAGCCGTCCCTCAGTGCTGCCCCTCTGACAGTGCAGCACTCCCTCAGTACTGACCCTCTGACCGCGTAATATTTCCACTGTGCTGCCTTTCTGACAGTGCAGCACTCCCTCAGTGCTGACCCTGTGACAGTGCAGCACTCCCTCAGTGCTGACCCTCTGACAGTGCTGCACTCCCTCAGTGCTGACCCTCTGACAGTGCAGCACTCCCTCAGTACTGACCCGCCGACAGTGCAGCACTCCCTCAGTACTGACCCTCTGCCAGTGCAGCACCCTCTCAGTGCTGCCCCTCTGACAGCGCAGCACTCCCTCAGTACTGACCCCTGACAGAGCATGCTCTCTCAGTACTGACCCACTGACAGTGCAGAACTCCCACAGTACTGACCCGCCGACAGTGCAGCAGTCACTCAGTACTGACCCGCCGACAGTGCTGCACTCTCTCAGTACTGACCCTCTGACAGTACAGCCCTCCCTCAGTGCAGATCATCTGACAGTGCAGCACTCCCTCAGTGCTGACCCTTGACAGTGCAGCACTCCCTCAGTGCTGACCCTCTGACAGTGCTGCACTCCCTCAGTGCTGACCCTCTGACAGTGCAGCACTCCCTCAGTACTGACCCGCCGACAGTGCAGCACTCCCTCAGTACTGACCCTCTGACAGTGCAGCACTACCTCAGCACTGACCCTCTGACAGAGCAGCACTCCCTCAGTACTGACCCTCTGACAGAGCGTGCTCTCTCAGTACTGACCCTCTGACAGTGCAGCACTCCCTCAGTACTTACCCTCTGACAGTGCACCACTCCCTCAGTACTGACCCTCTGACAGTGCTGCAATCCCTCAATGCTGCCCCTCTGACAGTGCAGCACTCCCTCAGTACTGACCCTCTGATAGTGCAGCCCTCCCTCAGTACTGACCCTCTGACAGAGCAGCACTCCCTCAGTATTGCCCCTCTGACAGTGCAGCACTCCCTCAGTACTGACCCTCCGACAGTGCAGCACTCCCTCACTACTGACCCTCCGACAGTGCAGCACTCCCTCAGTGCTGATCCTCTGACAGTGCAGCACTCCCTCAGTACTGACCCTCTGACAGAGCGTGCTATCTCAGTACTGACCCTCTGACAGTGCAGCACTCCCTCAGTGCTGCCCCTCTGGCAGTGCGTGCTCTCTCAGTACTGACCCTCTGACAGTGCAGCACTCTCTCAGTATTGCCCCTCTGACAGTGCATGCTCTCTCAGTGCTGTCCCTCTGACAGCGCAGCACTCCCTCAGTGCTGATCCTCTGACAGTGCAGCACTCCCTCAGTACTGACCCTCTGACAGAGCGTGCTCTCTCAGTACTGACCCTCTGACAGTGCAGCACTCCCTCCGTACTGACCCTCTGACAGTGCAGCACTCCCTCAGTACTGGCTCTCTGACTGTGCAGCACTCCCTCAGTACTGACCCGCCGACAGTGCTGCACTCCCTCAGTACTGACCCTCTGATAGTGCAGCACCCTCTCAGTACTGACTCTCTGATAGTGCAGCCGTCCCTCAGTGCTGATCCTATGACAGTGCAGCATTCCCTCAGTACTGACCCTCTGACCGCGTAATATTTCCACTGTGCTGCCTTTCTGACAGTGCAGCACTCCCTCAGTGCTGATCCTCTGACAGTGCAGCACTCCCTCAGTACTGACCCTCTGACAGAGCGTGCTCTCTCAGTACTGACCCTCTGACAGTGCAGCACTCCCTCAGTACTGACCCTCTGACAGTGCAGCACTCCCTCAGTACTGACCCTCTGATAGTGCAGCACCCTCTCAGTACTGACTCTCTGATAGTGCAGCCGTCCCTCAGTGCTGATCCTATGACAGTGCAGCATTCCCTCAGTACTGACCCTCTGACCGCGTAATATTTCCACTGTGCTGCCTTTCTGACAGTGCAGCACTCCCTCAGTGCTGACCCTCTGACAGTGCAGCACTCCCTCAGTGCTGACCCTCTGACAGTGCTGCACTCCCTCAGTGCTGACCCTCTGACAGTGCAGCACACCCTCAGTACTGACCCGCCGACAGTGCAGCACTCCCTCAGTACTGACCCTCTGCCAGTGCAGCACCCTCTCAGTGCTGACCCTCTGACAGCGCAGCACTCCCTCAGTGCTGATCCTCTGACAGTGCAGCACTCCCTCAGTACTGACCCTCTGACAGAGCGTGCTCTCTCAGTACTGACCCTCTGACAGTGCAGCACTCCCTCCGTACTGACCCTCTGACAGTGCAGCACTCCCTCAGTACTGGCTCTCTGACTGTGCAGCACTCCCTCAGTACTGACCCGCCGACAGTGCTGCACTCCCTCAGTACTGACCCTCTGATAGTGCAGCACCCTCTCAGTACTGACTCTCTGATAGTGCAGCCGTCCCTCAGTGCTGATCCTATGACAGTGCAGCATTCCCTCAGTACTGACCCTCTGACCGCGTAATATTTCCACTGTGCTGCCTTTCTGACAGTGCAGCACTCCCTCAGTGCTGATCCTCTGACAGTGCAGCACTCCCTCAGTACTGACCCTCTGACAGAGCGTGCTCTCTCAGTACTGACCCTCTGACAGTGCAGCACTCCCTCAGTACTGACCCTCTGACAGTGCAGCACTCCCTCAGTACTGACCCTCTGATAGTGCAGCACCCTCTCAGTACTGACTCTCTGATAGTGCAGCCGTCCCTCAGTGCTGATCCTATGACAGTGCAGCATTCCCTCAGTACTGACCCTCTGACCGCGTAATATTTCCACTGTGCTGCCTTTCTGACAGTGCAGCACTCCCTCAGTGCTGACCCTCTGACAGTGCAGCACTCCCTCAGTGCTGACCCTCTGACAGTGCTGCACTCCCTCAGTGCTGACCCTCTGACAGTGCAGCACTCCCTCAGTACTGACCCGCCGACAGTGCAGCACTCCCTCAGTACTGACCCTCTGCCAGTGCAGCACCCTCTCAGTGCTGCCCCTCTGACAGCGCAGCACTCCCTCAGTACTGACCCCTGACAGAGCATGCTCTCTCAGTACTGACCATCTGAAAGTGCAGAACTCCCTCAGTACTGACCCGCCGACAGTGCAGCACTCCCTCAGTACTGACCCGCCGACAGTGCTGCACTCTCTCAGTACTGACCCTCTGACAGTACAGCCCTCCCTCAGTGCTGATCCTCTGACAGTGCAGCACTCCCTCAGTGCTGACCCTTGACAGTGCAGCACTCCCTCATTGCTGACCCTCTGACAGTGCTGCACTCCCTCAGTGCTGACCCTCTGACAGTGCAGCACTCCCTCAGTACTGACCCGCCGACAGTGCAGCACTCCCTCAGTACTGACCCTCTGCCAGTGCAACAGTCCCTCAGTGCTGCCCCTCTGACAGTGCAGCACTCCCTCAGTACTGACCCTCTGACCGCGTAATATTTCCACTGTGCTGCCTTTCTGACAGTGCAGCACTCCCTCAGTGCTGACCCTGTGACAGTGCAGCACTCCCTCAATGCTGACCCTCTGACAGTGCTGCACTCCCTCAGTGCTGACCCTCTGACAGTGCAACACTCCCTCAGTACTGACCCGCCGACAGTGCAGCACTCCCTCAGTACTGACCCTCTGCCAGTGCAGCTCCCTCTCAGTGCTGCACCTCTGACAGCGCAGCACTCCCTCACTACTGACCCCAGGCAGAGCGTGCTCTCTCAGTACTGACCCTCTGACAGTGCAGCACTCCCTCAGTACTGACGCTCTGACAGTGCAGCACTCCCTCAGTACTGACCCACCGACAGTGCTGCAATCTCTCAGTACTGACCCTCTGACAGTACAGCCCTCCCTCAGTGCTGATCCTCTGACAGTGCAGCACTCCCTCAGTACTGACCCTCTGACAGAGCAGCACACCCTCAGTACTGACCCTCTGACAGAGCGTGCTCTCTCAGTACTGGCCCTCTGACAGTGCATGCGCTCTCAGTGCTGCCCCTCTGACAGTGCAGCACTCCCTCAGTACTGACCCTCTGACAGTGCAGCACTCCCTCAGTACTGACCCTCTGACAGAGCAGCACTCCCTCAGTACTGACTCTCTGACAGTGTGAGCTCTCTCAGTACTGACCCACTGACAGTGCATTCACTCTCAGTGCTGCCCCTCTGACAGCGCAGCACTCCCTCTGTACTGACCCTCTGACAGTTCAGCACTCCGTCAGCACTGACCCTCTGACAGAGCGTGCTCTCTCAGTACTGACCCTCTGACAGTGCAGCACTCCCTCAGTACTGACCCTCTGACAGTGCAGCACTCCCTCAGTACTGACCCTCTGGCAGTGCAGCACTCCCTCAGTACTGACCCTCTGACAGAGCAGCACTCCCTCAGTACTGACCCTCTGACAGTGCTGCAATCCCTCAGTACTGACCCTCTGACAGTGCAGCACTCCCTCAGTACTGACCCTCTGACAGTGCAGCACTACCTCAGTACTGACCCTCTGACAGAGCAGAACTCCCTCAGTACTGACACTCTGACAGAGCGTGCTCTCTCAGTACTGACCCTCTGACAGTGCAGCACTCCCTCAGTACTGACGCTCTGACAGTGCAGCACTCCCTCAGTACTGACCCGCCGACAGTGCTGCACTCTCTCAGTACTGACCCTCTGACAGTACAGCCCTCCCTCAGTGCTGATCCTCTGACAGTGCAGCACTCCCTCAGTACTGACCCTCTGACAGAGCAGCACTCCCTCAGTACTGACCCTCTGACAGAGCGTGCTCTCTCAGTACTGACCCTCTGACAGTGCATGCGCTCTCAGTGCTGCCCCTCTGACAGCGCAGCACTCCCTCAGTGCTGACCCTCTGACAGTGCAGCACTCCCTCAGTACTGACCCTCTGACAGTGCTGCACTCCCTCAGTACTGACCCTCTGACAGAGCAGCACTCCCTCAGTACTGACCCTCTGACAGTGCGTGCTCTCTCAGTACTGACCCTCTGACAGTGCATGCACTCTCAGTGCTGCCTCTCTGACAGCGCAGCACTCCCTCAGTACTGACCCTCTGACAGTGCAGCACTCCCTCAGCACTGAACCTCTGACAGAGCGTGCTCTCTCAGTACTGACCCTCTGACAGTGCAGCAGTCCCTCAGTACTGACCCTCTGACAGTGCAGCACTCCCTCAGTACTGAGCCTCTGGCAGTGCAGCACTCCCTCAGTACTGACCCTCTGACAGTGCAGCACTCCCTCAGTACTGACCCTCTGACAGTGCAGCGCTCCCTCAGTACTGACCCTCTGACAGTGCGGCACTCCCTCAGTGCTGACCGTCTGACAGTGTAGCGCTTCCTCAGTACTGACCCTCTGACAGTGCAGCACTCCCTCAGCACTGATCGTCTGACAGAGCGTGCTCTCTCAGTACTGACCCTCTGACAGTGCAGCACTCCCTCAGTACTGACCCTCTGACAGTGCAGCACTACCTCAGTACTGACCCTCTGACAGAGCAGCACTCCCTCAGTACTGACCCTCTGACAGAGCGTGCTCTCTCAGTACTGACCCTCTGACAGTGCAGCACTCCCTCAGTACTGACCCTCTGACAGTGCACCACTCCCTCAGTACTGACCCTCTGACAGTGCTGCAATCCCTCAATGCTGCCCCTCTGACAGTGCAGCACTCCCTCAGTACTGACCCTCTGATAGTGCAGCCCTCCCTCAGTACTGACCCTCTGACAGAGCAGCACTCCCTCAGTATTGCCCCTCTGACAGTGCAGCACTCCCTCAGTACTGACCCTCCGACAGTGCAGCACTCCCTCACTACTGACCCTCCGACAGTGCAGCACTCCCTCAGTGCTGATCCTCTGACAGTGCAGCACTCCCTCAGTACTGACCCTCTGACAGAGCGTGCTATCTCAGTACTGACCCTCTGACAGTGCAGCATTCCCTCAGTGCTGCCCCTCTGGCAGTGCGTGCTCTCTCAGTACTGACCCTCTGACAGTGCAGCACTCTCTCAGTATTGCCCCTCTGACAGTGCATGCTCTCTCAGTGCTGTCCCTCTGACAGCGCAGCACTCCCTCAGTGCTGATCCTCTGACAGTGCAGCACTCCCTCAGTACTGACCCTCTGACAGAGCGTGCTCTCTCAGTACTGACCCTCTGACAGTGCAGCACTCCCTCAGTACTGACCCTCTGACAGTGCAGCACTCCCTCAGTACTGGCTCTCTGACAGTGCAGCACTCCCTCAGTACTGACCCGCCGACAGTGCTGCACTCTCTCAGTACTGACCCTCTGATAGTGCAGCACCCTCTCAGTACTGACCCTCTGATAGTGCAGCCGTCCCTCAGTGCTGATCCTCTGACAGTGCAGCACTCCCTCAGTACTGACCCTCTGACCGCGTAATATTTCCACTGTGCTGCCTTTCTGACAGTGCAGCACTCCCTCAGTGCTGACCCTCTGACAGTGCAGCACTCCCTCAGTGCTGACAATCTGACAGTGCTGCACTCCCTCAGTGCTGACCCTCTGACAGTGCAGCACTCCCTCAGTACTGACCCGCCGACAGTGCAGCACTCCCTCAGTACTGACCCTCTGCCAGTGCAGCACCCTCTCAGTGCTGCCCCTCTGACAGCGCAGCACTCCCTCAGTACTGACCCCTGACAGAGCATGCTCTCTCAGTACTGACCCTCTGACAGTGCAGAACTCCCTCAGTACTGACCCACCGACAGTGCAGCACTCCCTCAGTACTGACCGGCCGACAGTGCTGCACTCTCTCAGTACTGACCCTCTGACAGTACAGCCCTCCCTCAGTGCTGATCCTCTGACAGTGCAGCACTCCCTCAGTACTGACCCTCTGACAGTGCAGCACTACCTCAGTACTGACCCTCTGACAGAGCAGAACTCCCTCAGTACTGACACTCTGACAGAGCGTGCTCTCTCAGTACTGACCCTCTGACAGTGCAGCACTCCCTCAGTACTGACGCTCTGACAGTGCAGCACTCCCTCAGTACTGACCCACCGACAGTGCTGCACTCTCTCAGTACTGACCCTCTGACAGTACAGCCCTCCCTCAGTGCTGATCCTCTGACAGTGCAGCACTCCCTCAGTACTGACCCTCTGACAGAGCAGCACTCCCTCAGTACTGACCCTCTGACAGAGCGTGCTCTCTCAGTACTGACCCTCTGACAGTGCATGCGCTCTCAGTGCTGCCCCTCTGACAGTGCTGCAATCCCTCAATGCTGCCCCTCTGACAGTGCAGCACTCCCTCAGTACTGACCCTCTGACAGTGCAGCACTCCCTCAGTACTGACCCTCTGACAGAGCAGCACTCCCTCAGTACTGACCCTCTGACAGTGCGTGCTCTCTCAGTACTGACCCTCTGACAGTGCATGCACTCTCAGTGCTGCCCCTCTGACAGCGCAGCACTCCCTCAGTACTGACCCTCTGACAGTGCAGCACTCCCTCAGCACTGAACCTCTGACAGAGCGTGCTCTCTCAGTACTGACCCTCTGACAGTGCAGCAGTCCCTCAGTACTGACCCTCTGACAGTGCAGCACTCCCTCAGTACTGAGCCTCTGGCAGTGCAGCACTCCCTCAGTACTGACCCTCTGACAGTGCAGCACTCCCTCAGTACTGACCGTCTGACAGTGTAGCGCTTCCTCAGTACTGACCCTCTGACAGTGCAGCACTCCCTCAGCACTGATCGTCTGACAGAGCGTGCTCTCTCAGTACTGACCCTCTGACAGTGCAGCACTCCCTCAGCACTGATCGTCTGACAGAGCGTGCTCTCTCAGTACTGACCCTCTGACAGTGCAGCACTCCCTCAGTACTGACCCTCTGACAGTGCAGCACTACCTCAGTACTGACCCTCTGACAGAGCAGCACTCCCTCAGTACTGACCCTCTGACAGAGCGTGCTCTCTCAGTACTGACCCTCTGACAGTGCCGCACTCCCTCAGTACTGACCCTCTGACAGTGCACCACTCCCTCAGTACTGACCCTCTGACAGTGCTGCAATCCCTCAATGCTGCCCCTCTGACAGTGCAGCACTCCCTCAGTACTGACCCTCTGATAGTGCAGCCCTCCCTCAGTACTGACCCTCTGACAGAGCAGCACTCCCTCAGTATTGCCCCTCTGACAGTGCAGCACTCCCTCAGTACTGACCCTCCGACAGTGCAGCACTCCCTCACTACTGACCCTCCGACAGTGCAGCACTCCCTCAGTGCTGATCCTCTGACAGTGCAGCACTCCCTCAGTACTGACCCTCTGACAGAGCGTGCTATCTCAGTACTGACCATCTGACAGTGCAGCACTCCCTCAGTGCTGCCCCTCTGGCAGTGCGTGCTCTCTCAGTACTGACCCTCTGACAGTGCAGCACTCTCTCAGTATTGCCCCTCTGACAGTGCATGCTCTCTCAGTGCTGTCCCTCTGACAGCGCAGCACTCCCTCACTGCTGATCCTCTGACAGTGCAGCACTCCCTCAGTACTGACCCTCTGACAGAGCGTGCTCTCTCAGTACTGACCCTCTGACAGTGCAGCACTCCCTCAGTACTGACCCTCTGACAATGCAGCACTCCCTCAGTACTGACCCTCTGACAGTGCAGCACTCCCTCAGTACTGGCTCCCTGACAGTGCAGCACTCCCTCAGTACTGACCCGCCGACAGTGCTGCACTCTCTCAGTACTGACCCTCTGATAGTGCAGCACCCTCTCAGTACTGACTCTCTGATAGTGCAGCCGTCCCTCAGTGCTGATCCTATGACAGTGCAGCATTCCCTCAGTACTGACCCTCTGACCGCGTAATATTTCCACTGTGCTGCCTTTCTGACAGTGCAGAACTCCATCAATGCTGACCCTCTGACAGTGCAGCACTCCCTCAGTGCTGACCCTCTGACAGTGCTGCACTCCCTCAGTGCTGACCCTCTGACAGTGCAGCACTCCCTCAGTACTGACCCGCCGACAGTGCAGCACTCCCTCAGTACTGACCCTCTGCCAGTGCAGCACCCTCTCAGTGCTGCCCCTCTGACAGCGCAGCACTCCCTCAGTACTGACCCCTGACAGAGCATGCTCTCTCAGTACTGACCCTCTGACAGTGCAGCACTCCCTCAGTACTGACCCGCCGACAGTGCAGCACTCCCTCAGTACTGACCCGCCGACAGTGCTGCACTCTCTCAGTACTGACCCTCTGACAGTACAGCCCTCCCTCAGTGCTGATCCTCTGACAGTGCAGCACTCCCTCAGTGCTGACCCTTGACAGTGCAGCACTCCCTCATTGCTGACCCTCTGACAGTGCTGCACTCCCTCAGTGCTGACCCTCTGACAGTGCAGCACTCCCTCAGTACTGACCCGCCGACAGTGCAGCACTCCCTCAGTACTGACCCTCTGACAGTGCAGCACTACCTCAGTACTGACCCTCTGACAGAGCAGCACTCCCTCAGTACTGACCCTCTGACAGAGCGTGCTCTCTCAGTACTGACCCTCTGACAGTGCAGCACTCCCTCAGTACTGACCCTCTGACAGTGCACCACTCCCTCAGTACTGACCCTCTGACAGTGCTGCAATCCCTCAATGCTGCCCCTCTGACAGTGCAGCACTCCCTCAGTACTGACCCTCTGATAGTGCAGCCCTCCCTCAGTACTGACCCTCTGACAGAGCAGCACTCCCTCAGAATTGCCCCTCTGACAGTGCAGCACTCCCTCAGTACTGACCCTCCGACAGTGCAGCACTCCCTCACTACTGACCCTCCGACAGTGCAGCACTCCCTCAGTGCTGATCCTCTGACAGTGCAGCACTCCCTCAGTACTGACCCTCTGACAGAGCGTGCTATCTCAGTACTGACCCTCTGACAGTGCAGCACTCCCTCAGTGCTGCCTCTCTGGCAGTGCGTGCTCTCTCAGTACTGACCCTCTGACAGTGCAGCACTCTCTCAGTATTGCCCCTCTGACAGTGCATGCTCTCTCAGTGCTGTCCCTCTGACAGCGCAGCACTCCCTCAGTGCTGATCCTCTGACAGTGCAGCACTCCCTCAGTACTGACCCACTGACAGAGCGTGCTCTCTCAGTACTGACCCTCTGACAGTGCAGCACTCCCTCCGTACTGACCCTCTGACAGTGCAGCACTCCCTCAGTACTGGCTCTCTGACTGTGCAGCACTCCCTCAGTACTGACCCGCCGACAGTGCTGCACTCTCTCAGTACTGACCCTCTGATAGTGCAGCACCCTCTCAGTACTGACTCTCTGATAGTGCAGCCGTCCCTCAGTGCTGATCCTATGACAGTGCAGCATTCCCTCAGTACTGACCCTCTGACCGCGTAATATTTCCACTGTGCTGCCTTTCTGACAGTGCAGCACTCCCTCAGTGCTGATCCTCTGACAGTGCAGCACTCCCTCAGTACTGACCCTCTGACAGAGCGTGCTCTCTCAGTACTGACCCTCTGACAGTGCAGCACTCCCTCAGTACTGACCCTCTGACAGTGCAGCACTCCCTCAGTACTGACCCTCTGATAGTGCAGCACCCTCTCAGTACTGACTCTCTGATAGTGCAGCCGTCCCTCAGTGCTGATCCTATGACAGTGCAGCATTCCCTCAGTACTGACCCTCTGACCGCGTAATATTTCCACTGTGCTGCCTTTCTGACAGTGCAGCACTCCCTCAGTGCTGACCCTCTGACAGTGCAGCACTCCCTCAGTGCTGACCCTCTGACAGTGCTGCACTCCCTCAGTGCTGACCCTCTGACAGTGCAGCACACCCTCAGTACTGACCCGCCGACAGTGCAGCACTCCCTCAGTACTGACCCTCTGCCAGTGCAGCACCCTCTCAGTGCTGCCCCTCTGACAGCGCAGCACTCCCTCAGTGCTGATCCTCTGACAGTGCAGCACTCCCTCAGTACTGACCCTCTGACAGAGCGTGCTCTCTCAGTACTGACCCTCTGACAGTGCAGCACTCCCTCCGTACTGACCCTCTGACAGTGCAGCACTCCCTCAGTACTGGCTCTCTGACTGTGCAGCACTCCCTCAGTACTGACCCGCCGACAGTGCTGCACTCCCTCAGTACTGACCCTCTGATAGTGCAGCACCCTCTCAGTACTGACTCTCTGATAGTGCAGCCGTCCCTCAGTGCTGATCCTATGACAGTGCAGCATTCCCTCAGTACTGACCCTCTGACCGCGTAATATTTCCACTGTGCTGCCTTTCTGACAGTGCAGCACTCCCTCAGTGCTGATCCTCTGACAGTGCAGCACTCCCTCAGTACTGACCCTCTGACAGAGCGTGCTCTCTCAGTACTGACCCTCTGACAGTGCAGCACTCCCTCAGTACTGACCCTCTGACAGTGCAGCACTCCCTCAGTACTGACCCTCTGATAGTGCAGCACCCTCTCAGTACTGACTCTCTGATAGTGCAGCCGTCCCTCAGTGCTGATCCTATGACAGTGCAGCATTCCCTCAGTACTGACCCTCTGACCGCGTAATATTTCCACTGTGCTGCCTTTCTGACAGTGCAGCACTCCCTCAGTGCTGACCCTCTGACAGTGCAGCACTCCCTCAGTGCTGACCCTCTGACAGTGCTGCACTCCCTCAGTGCTGACCCTCTGACAGTGCAGCACTCCCTCAGTACTGACCCGCCGACAGTGCAGCACTCCCTCAGTACTGACCCTCTGCCAGTGCAGCACCCTCTCAGTGCTGCCCCTCTGACAGCGCAGCACTCCCTCAGTACTGACCCCTGACAGAGCATGCTCTCTCAGTACTGACCATCTGAAAGTGCAGAACTCCCTCAGTACTGACCCGCCGACAGTGCAGCACTCCCTCAGTACTGACCCGCCGACAGTGCTGCACTCTCTCAGTACTGACCCTCTGACAGTACAGCCCTCCCTCAGTGCTGATCCTCTGACAGTGCAGCACTCCCTCAGTGCTGACCCTTGACAGTGCAGCACTCCCTCATTGCTGACCCTCTGACAGTGCTGCACTCCCTCAGTGCTGACCCTCTGACAGTGCAGCACTCCCTCAGTACTGACCCGCCGACAGTGCAGCACTCCCTCAGTACTGACCCTCTGCCAGTGCAACAGTCCCTCAGTGCTGCCCCTCTGACAGTGCAGCACTCCCTCAGTACTGACCCTCTGACCGCGTAATATTTCCACTGTGCTGCCTTTCTGACAGTGCAGCACTCCCTCAGTGCTGACCCTGTGACAGTGCAGCACTCCCTCAGTGCTGACCCTCTGACAGTGCTGCACTCCCTCAGTGCTGACCCTCTGACAGTGCAACACTCCCTCAGTACTGACCCGCCGACAGTGCAGCACTCCCTCAGTACTGACCCTCTGCCAGTGCAGCTCCCTCTCAGTGCTGCACCTCTGACAGCGCAGCACTCCCTCACTACTGACCCCAGGCAGAGCGTGCTCTCTCAGTACTGACCCTCTGACAGTGCAGCACTCCCTCAGTACTGACGCTCTGACAGTGCAGCACTCCCTCAGTACTGACCCACCGACAGTGCTGCAATCTCTCAGTACTGACCCTCTGACAGTACAGCCCTCCCTCAGTGCTGATCCTCTGACAGTGCAGCACTCCCTCAGTACTGACCCTCTGACAGAGCAGCACTCCCTCAGTACTGACCCTCTGACAGAGCGTGCTCTCTCAGTACTGACCCTCTGACAGTGCATGCGCTCTCAGTGCTGCCCCTCTGACAGCGCAGCACTCCCTCAGTGCTGACCCTCTGACAGTGCAGCACTCCCTCAGTACTGACCCTCTGACAGTGCTGCACTCCCTCAGTACTGACCCTCTGACAGAGCGTGCTCTCTCAGTACTGACCCACTGACAGTGCATTCACTCTCAGTGCTGCCCCTCTGACAGCGCAGCACTCCCTCTGTACTGACCCTCTGACAGTTCAGCACTCCCTCAGCACTGACCCTCTGACAGAGCGTGCTCTCTCAGTACTGACCCTCTGACAGTGCAGCAGTCCCTCAGTACTGACCCTCTGACAGTGCAGCACTCCCTCAGTACTGACCCTCTGGCAGTGCAGCACTCCCTCAGTACTGACCCTCTGACAGTGCAGCACTCCCTCAGTACTGACCCTCTGACAGTGCTGCAATCCCTCAGTACTGACCCTCTGACAGTGCAGCACTCCCTCAGTACTGACCCTCTGACAGTGCAGCACTACCTCAGTACTGACCCTCTGACAGAGCAGAACTCCCTCAGTACTGACCCTCTGACAGAGCGTGCTCTCTCAGTACTGACCCTCTGACAGTGCAGCACTCCCTCAGTACTGACGCTCTGACAGTGCAGCACTCCCTCAGTACTGACCCACCGACAGTGCTGCACTCTCTCAGTACTGACCCTCTGACAGTACAGCCCTCCCTCAGTGCTGATCCTCTGACAGTGCAGCACTCCCTCAGTACTGACCCTCTGACAGAGCAGCACTCCCTCAGTACTGACCCTCTGACAGAGCGTGCTCTCTCAGTACTGACCCTCTGACAGTGCATGCGCTCTCAGTGCTGCCCCTCTGACAGTGCTGCAATCCCTCAATGCTGCCCCTCTGACAGTGCAGCACTCCCTCAGTACTGACCCTCTGACAGAGCAACACTCCCTCAGTACTGACCCTCTGACAGAGCAGCACTCCCTCAGTACTGACCCTCTGACAGTGCGTGCTCTCTCAGTACTGACCCTCTGACAGTGCATGCACTCTCAGTGCTGCCCCTCTGACAGCGCAGCACTCCCTCAGTACTGACCCTCTGACAGTGCAGCACTCCCTCAGCACTGAACCTCTGACAGAGCGTGCTCTCTCAGTACTGACCCTCTGACAGTGCAGCACTCCCTCAGCACTGATCGTCTGACAGAGCGTGCTCTCTCAGTACTGACCCTCTGACAGTGCAGCACTCCCTCAGTACTGACCCTCTGACAGTGCAGCACTACCTCAGTACTGACCCTCTGACAGAGCAGCACTCCCTCAGTACTGACCCTCTGACAGTGCAGCACTCCCTCAGTACTGACCCTCTGACAGTGCTGCAATCCCTCAATGCTGCCCCTCTGACAGTGCAGCACTCCCTCAGTACTGACCCTCTGATAGTGCAGCCCTCCCTCAGTACTGACCCTCTGACAGAGCAGCACTCCCTCAGTATTGCCCCTCTGACAGTGCAGCACTCCCTCAGTACTGACCCTCCGACAGTGCAGCACTCCCTCACTACTGACCCTCCGACAGTGCAGCACTCCCTCAGTGCTGATCCTCTGACAGTGCAGCACTCCCTCAGTACTGACCCTCTGACAGAGCGTGCTATCTCAGTACTGACACTCTGACAGTGCAGCACTCCCTCAGTACTGACCCTCTGACAGAGCGTGCTCTCTCAGTACTGACCCTCTGACAGTGCAGCACTCCCTCAGTACTGACCCTCTGACAGTGCAGCACTCCCTCAGTACTGGCTCTCTGACAGTGCAGCACTCCCTCAGTACTGACCCGCCGACAGTGCTGCACTCTCTCAGTACTGACCCTCTGATAGTGCAGCACCCTCTCAGTACTGACCCTCTGATAGTGCAGCCGTCCCTCAGTGCTGATCCTCTGACAGTGCAGCACTCCCTCAGTACTGACCCTCTGACCGCGTAATATTTCCACTGTGCTGCCTTTCTGACAGTGCAGCACTCCCTCAGTGCTGACCCTCTGACAGTGCAGCACTCCCTCAGTGCTGACCCTCTGACAGTGCTGCACTCCCTCAGTGCTGACCCTCTGACAGTGCAGCACTCCCTCAGTACTGACCCGCCGACAGTGCAGCACTCCCTCAGTACTGACCCTCTGCCAGTGCAGCACCCTCTCAGTGCTGCCCCTCTGACAGCGCAGCACTCCCTCAGTACTGACCCCTGACAGAGCATGCTCTCTCAGTACTGACCCTCTGACAGTGCAGAACTCCCTCAGTACTGACCCGCCGACAGTGCAGCACTCCCTCAGTACTGACCCGCCGACAGTGCTGCACTCTCTCAGTACTGACCCTCTGACAGTACAGCCCTCCCTCAGTGCTGATCCTCTGACAGTGCAGCACTCCCTCAGTACTGACCCTCTGACAGTGCAGCACTACCTCAGTACTGACCCTCTGACAGAGCAGAACTCCCTCAGTACTGACCCTCTGACAGTGCAGCACTCCCTCAGTACTGAAGCTCTGACAGTGCAGCCCTCCCTCAGTACTGACCCACCGACAGTGCTGCACTCTCTCAGTACTGACCCTCTGACAGTACAGCCCTCCCTCAGTGCTGATCCTCTGACAGTGCAGCACTCCCTCAGTACTGACCCTCTGACAGAGCAGCACTCCCTCAGTACTGACCCTCTGACAGAGCGTGCTCTCTCAGTACTGACCCTCTGACAGTGCATGCGCTCTCAGTGCTGCCCCTCTGACAGTGCAGCAATCCCTCAATGCTGCCCCTCTGACAGTGCAGCACTCCCTCAGTACTGACCCTCTGACAGAGCAGCACTCCCTCAGTACTGACCCTCTGACAGAGCAGCACTCCCTCAGTAATGACCCTCTGACAGTGCGTGCTCTCTCAGTACTGACCCTCTGACAGTGCATGCACTCTCAGTGCTGCCCCTCTGACAGCGCAGCACTCCCTCAGTACTGACCCTCTGACAGTGCAGCACTCCCTCAGCACTGAACCTCTGACAGAGCGTGCTCTCTTAGTACTGACCCTCTGACAGTGCAGCAGTCCCTCAGTACTGACCCTCTGACAGTGCAGCACTCCCTCAGTACTGAGCCTCTGGCAGTGCAGCACTCCCTCAGTACTGACCCTCTGACAGTGCAGCACTCCCTCAGTACTGACCCTCTGACAGTGCAGCGCTCCCTCAGTACTGACCCTCTGACAGTGCGGCACTCCCTCAGTGCTGACCGTCTGACAGTGTAGCGCTTCCTCAGTACTGACCCTCTGACAGTGCAGCACTCCCTCAGCACTGATCGTCTGACAGAGCGTGCTCTCTCAGTACTGACCCTCTGACAGTGCAGCACTCCCTCAGTACTGACCCTCTGACAGTGCAGCACTACCTCAGTACTGACCCTCTGACAGAGCAGCACTCCCTCAGTACTGACCCTCTGACAGAGCGTGCTCTCTCAGTACTGAGCCTCTGACAGTGCCGCACTCCCTCAGTACTGACCCTCTGACAGTGCACCACTCCCTCAGTACTGACCCTCTGACAGTGCTGCAATCCCTCAATGCTGCCCCTCTGACAGTGCAGCACTCCCTCAGTACTGACCCTCTGATAGTGCAGCCCTCCCTCAGTACTGACCCTCTGACAGAGCAGCACTCCCTCAGTATTGCCCCTCTGAAAGTGCAGCACTCCCTCAGTACTGACCCTCCGACAGTGCAGCACTCCCTCACTACTGACCCTCCGACAGTGCAGCACTCCCTCAGTGCTGATCCTCTGAGAGTGCAGCACTCCCTTAGTACTGACCCGCCGACAGTGCAGCACTCCCTCAGTACTGAACCTCTGCCAGTGCAGCACCCTCTCAGTGCTGCCCCTCTGACAGCGCAGCACTCCCTCAGTACTGACCCCTGACAGAGCATGCTCTCTCAGTACTGACCATCTGACAGTGCAGAACTCCCTCAGTACTGACCCGCCGACAGTGCAGCACTCCCTCAGTACTGACCCGCCGACAGTGCTGCACTCTCTCAGTACTGACCCTCTGACAGTACAGCCCTTCCTCAGTGCTGATCCTCTGACAGTGCAGCACTCCCTCAGTGCTGACCCTTGACAGTGCAGCACTCCCTCATTGCTGACCCTCTGACAGTGCTGCACTCCCTCAGTGCTGACCCTCTGACAGTGCAGCACTCCCTCAGTACTGACCCGCCGACAGTGCAGCACTCCCTCAGTACTGACCCTCTGCCAGTGCAGCCGTCCCTCAGTGCTGCCCCTCTGACAGTGCAGCACTCCCTCAGTACTGACCCTCTGACCGCGTAATATTTCCACTGTGCTGCCTTTCTGACAGTGCAGCACTCCCTCAGTGCTGACCCTCTGACAGTGCAACACTCCCTCAGTACTGACCTGCCGACAGTGCAGCACTCCCTCAGTACTGACCCTCTGCCAGTGCAGCTCCCTCTCAGTGCTGCCCCTCTGACAGCGCAGCACTCCCTCACTACTGACCCCAGGCAGAGCGTGCTCTCTCAGTACTGACCCTCTGACAGTGCAGCACTCCCTCAGTACTGAAGCTCTGACAGTGCAGCACTCCCTCAGTACTGACCCACCGACAGTGCTGCACTCTCTCAGTACTGACCCTCTGACAGTACAGCCCTCCCTCAGTGCTGATCCTCTGACAGTGCAGCACTCCCTCAGTACTGACCCTCTGACAGAGCAGCACTCCCTCAGTACTGACCCTCTGACAGAGCGTGCTCTCTCAGTACTGACCCTCTGACAGTGCATGCGCTCTCAGTGCTGCCCCTCTGACAGTGCTGCAATCCCTCAATGCTGCCCCTCTGACAGTGCAGCACTCCCTCAGTACTGACCCTCTGACAGAGCAGCACTCCCTCAGTACTGACCCTCTGACAGAGCAGCACTCCCTCAGTAATGACCCTCTGACAGTGCGTGCTCTCTCAGTACTGACCCTCTGACAGTGCATGCACTCTCAGTGCTGCCCCTCTGACAGCGCAGCACTCCCTCAGTACTGACCCTCTGACAGTGCAGCACTCCCTCAGCACTGAACCTCTGACAGAGCGTGCTCTCTCAGTACTGACCCTCTGACAGTGCAGCAGTCCCTCAGTACTGACCCTCTGACAGTGCAGCACTCCCTCAGTACTGAGCCTCTGGCAGTGCAGCACTCCCTCAGTACTGACCCTCTGACAGTGCAGCACTCCCTCAGTACTGACCCTCTGACAGTGCAGCGCTCCCTCAGTACTGACCCTCTGACAGTGCGGCACTCCCTCAGTGCTGACCGTCTGACAGTGTAGCGCTTCCTCAGTACTGACCCTCTGAAAGTGCAGCACTCCCTCAGCACTGATCGTCTGACAGAGCGTGCTCTCTCAGTACTGACCCTCTGACAGTGCAGCACTCCCTCAGTACTGACCCTCTGACAGTGCAGCACTACCTCAGTACTGACCCTCTGACAGAGCAGCACTCCCTCAGTACTGACCCTCTGACAGAGCGTGCTCTCTCAGTACTGACCCTCTGACAGTGCCGCACTCCCTCAGTACTGACCCTCTGACAGTGCACCACTCCCTCAGTACTGACCCTCTGACAGTGCTGCAATCCCTCAATGCTGCCCCTCTGACAGTGCAGCACTCCCTCAGTACTGACCCTCTGATAGTGCAGCCCTCCCTCAGTACTGACCCTCTGACAGAGCAGCACTCCCTCAGTATTGCCCCTCTGAAAGTGCAGCACTCCCTCAGTACTGACCCTCCGACAGTGCAGCACTCCCTCACTACTGACCCTCCGACAGTGCAGCACTCCCTCAGTGCTGATCCTCTGAGAGTGCAGCACTCCCTCAGTACTGACCCGCCGACAGTGCAGCACTCCCTCAGTACTGACCCTCTGCCAGTGCAGCACCCTCTCAGTGCTGCCCCTCTGACAGCGCAGCACTCCCTCAGTACTGACCCCTGACAGAGCATGCTCTCTCAGTACTGACCATCTGACAGTGCAGAACTCCCTCAGTACTGACCCGCCGACAGTGCAGCACTCCCTCAGTACTGACCCGCCGACAGTGCTGCACTCTCTCAGTACTGACCCTCTGACAGTACAGCCCTCCCTCAGTGCTGATCCTCTGACAGTGCAGCACTCCCTCAGTGCTGACCCTTGACAGTGCAGCACTCCCTCATTGCTGACCCTCTGACAGTGCTGCACTCCCTCAGTGCTGACCCTCTGACAGTGCAGCACTCCCTCAGTACTGACCCGCCGACAGTGCAGCACTCCCTCAGTACTGACCCTCTGCCAGTGCAGCCGTCCCTCAGTGCTGCCCCTCTGACAGTGCAGCACTCCCTCAGTACTGACCCTCTGACCGCGTAATATTTCCACTGTGCTGCCTTTCTGACAGTGCAGCACTCCCTCAGTGCTGACCCTCTGACAGTGCAACACTCCCTCAGTACTGACCCGCCGACAGTGCAGCACTCCCTCAGTACTGACCCTCTGCCAGTGCAGCTCCCTCTCAGTGCTGCCCCTCTGACAGCGCAGCACTCCCTCACTACTGACCCCAGGCAGAGCGTGCTCTCTCAGTACTGACCCTCTGACAGTGCAGCACTCCCTCAGTACTGACGCTCTGACAGTGCAGCACTCCCTCAAAACTGACCCACCGACAGTGCTGCAATCTCTCAGTACTGACCCTCTGACAGTACAGCCCTCCCTCAGTGCTGATCCTCTGACAGTGCAGCACTCCCTCAGTACTGACCCTCTGACAGAGCAGCACACCCTCAGTACTGACCCTCTGACAGAGCGTGCTCTCTCAGTACTGGCCCTCTGACAGTGCATGCGCTCTCAGTGCTGCCCCTCTGACAGTGCAGCACTCCCTCAGTACTGACCCTCTGACAGTGCAGCACTCCCTCAGTACTGACCCTCTGACAGAGCAGCACTCCCTCAGTACTGACTCTCTGACAGTGTGAGCTCTCTCAGTACTGACCCACTGACAGTGCATTCACTCTCAGTACTGCCCCTCTGACAGCGCAGCACTCCCTCTGTACTGACCCTCTGACAGTTCAGCACTCCGTCAGCACTGACCCTCTGACAGAGCGTGCTCTCTCAGTACTGACCCTCTGACAGTGCAGCAGTCCCTCAGTACTGACCCTCTGACAGTGCAGCACTCCCTCAGTACTGACCCTCTGGCAGTGCAGCACTCCCTCAGTACTGACCCTCTGACAGTGCAGCACTCCCTCAGTACTGACCCTCTGACAGTGCTGCAATCCCTCAGTACTGACCCTCTGACAGTGCAGCACTCCCTCAGTACTGACCCTCTGACAGTGCAGCACTACCTCAGTACTGACCCTCTGACAGAGCAGAACTCCCTCAGTACTGAAACTCTGACAGAGCGTGCTCTCTCAGTACTGACCCTCTGACAGTGCAGCACTCCCTCAGTTCTGACCCTCTGACAGTGCAGCACTCCCTCAGTACTGACCCTCTGACAGTGCTGCAATCCCTCAATGCTGCCCCTCTGACAGTGCAGCACTCCCTCAGTACTGACCCTCTGATAGTGCAGCCCTCCCTCAGTACTGACCCTCCGACAGTGCAGCACTCCC
>NC_054469.1:3719687-3887581 GCF_017639515.1 Carcharodon carcharias
TTTTATGCAAATGTTGAGAGCCCTCTCACCCGTATCTCATTCAATGGTAGACACAAGCAGCTATATCCCCATCTATGTCACCAGCTCAGATATGTGTACCTAGGATTGTAGCTGTATTCTTCAGTATCACTAACTCATCTATATGTGTCTAGGTCCCCGTGTCCCTCATTATCACTAACTTGGGAGTGGAGGGGGGTGCGTGTTTGCGTGCGTGTACAAATATTTGTGTTCCTCAGTATCACTAACTCGTGTTTGTGTACAGGTCTCTTGTCCAGATGGATAGAGGATTGGCTAACTAATAGAAGACAGAGAGGTGGGATGAGAGGGACATTTTTGGCATGGCAACCTGTAACTAGGTGGAGTGCCTCAGGGATCAGTGCTGGGGCCTCAATTATTTACAAAATATATCATTGCACACACACCTGAGTTAGCGACATAAGGAGCAGGAGTACACCATTCGACCTATCGAGTCTGCGCGACCATTCAATGAGATCAGGGCTGATCTGATAATCCTCAACTCCACTTTCCAGCCTTTTCCCCATAATCCTTGATTCCCTTACTGATTAAAAATCTGTCTATCTCAGCCTTGAATATACTTAACAACCCAGCCTCTACAGCCCTCTGCAGTAAAAGAATTCCACAGATTGACTACCCTCAGAAAGAAGAAATTCCTCTTCTTTTCTGTTTTAACT
This sequence comes from Carcharodon carcharias, assembly GCF_017639515.1. Classification (NCBI taxonomy): domain Eukaryota; kingdom Metazoa; phylum Chordata; class Chondrichthyes; order Lamniformes; family Lamnidae; genus Carcharodon; species Carcharodon carcharias. Next base: position 3,720,380 of record NC_054469.1, read on the forward strand.
GCGTGATCCCTTAATCTGAGATTATGCCCTCTGGTCCTAGACTCTCCCACAAGGGGAAACAACCTCTCAGCATCTACCGTGTCAAGCCCCCTAAGAATCTTATATGATTCAATAAGGTCACCTCTCATTCTTCTAAACTCCAATGAGTACAGGCCCAACCTCCCCTCATAAGAAAATCCCTCCATACCTGGGATCAACCTAGTGAACCTTCTCTGGACTGCCTCCAATGCCAATATATCTTTCCTTAGATAAGGGGACCAAAACTGTTCACAGTATTCTAGATGTGGTCTAACAAGTAGCTTGTATAGTTTTAGCAAGACTTCCCTATTTTTATATTCCATTCCCTTTGTAATAAAGGCCAACATTCCCTGTTGAACTTGTATGTTAGCTTTTTGAGATTCATGCACAAGGACTCCCCAAATCCCTCTGTGCTGCAGCTTTCTGCAGTCTTTCTCCATTTAAATAATATTCAGCTCCTCTATTCTTCCTGCCAAAGTGCATAACCTCACATTTTCCCATACCATATTCCATCTGCCAAGTTTTTGCCCACTGACTTAAGCTGTCTGTATCCCTCTGTAGACTCCAGACTCACCACTTGCCTACTCACTTATTTTTGCATAATTTGCAAACTTGGTGCTAGTACATTCACTTCCCTCAGCTAAGTCGTTAATATATATTGTAAATAATTGTGGCCCCAGCACTGATCCCGGTTGCACTCCACTAGTTACAGGTTGCCATCCTGAAAATGGCCCTCTCATCCCACCTCTCTGTCTTCTATTAGTTAGCCAATCCTCTATCCATGCTAATATACTACCCCCAGCACCATGGGCTCTTATCTTATTAAGTAGCCTTATATGTGGTACCGTATCAAACACCTTTTGGAAATCCAAGTATATTACATCTACTGGTTCCCCTTCATTTATCTTGCTTGTTATCTCCTCAAAGAATTCTAATAAATTTGTCAGGCATGATTTCCCCTTCATTAAGCCATGCTGACTCTGCTTGATTATATTATGTATTTCTAAATGCTCTGCTATTACATCCTTTATAATAGACTCCAATATTTCCCCAATGACAGATATTAAGCTAACTGGCCTATAGTTACTTGTTTTTTGTCTCCCTCCCTTTTTGAATAAGGGTGTTACATTGGCCGTTCCCCAATCCTCTGGGACTTTTGCAGAATCTAAGGATTCTTGGAAGATTACTACCAGTGCATCCACTATCTCTGTGGCTACTTCCTTTAATATCCTAGGATGCAACACATCAGGTGCAAGGGACTTATCAGCCTTTAGCCCCATTAGTTTCCCTGGTACTTTTTCTTTAGTGATAGTTATTGTATTTATTTCCTCCCCAACCCACCCGTCCACTCCTTTTTCGCCTTGATTATTTAGTATTTTGGAATGCTATTTGCTTCTACTATGAAGACTGAAGCAATGTATTTATTCAGCTCCTCTGCCATTTCCTGGTTCCCCATTATTCTTTCCCCAGCCTCATTCTCTCAGGGGCCTATGTTCACTTTGGCCTCTCTCTTCCTTTTTATCTATTTAAAGAAGCTCTTACTGTCCATTTTTATATTACTTGCTAATCTCCCTCAAAGTTTATTTACTCCCTCTTTTTTTTTTGGTCATCTTTTGTTGGTTTTTAAAACTTTCCCAAACCTCTGACTTACCACTAATCTTTGCCACATTGTATGTTTTTTCTTTCAATTTGATACTATCCTTAACTTCCTTGGTTGACTATGGCTGGTTTATCCGCTTCCTAGAATCCTCCTTCCTCAATGGGATATATCTTCATTGAGAGAAATGAACTATTTTCTTAAACATCTGCCATTGTGCATCAACCATGTTTTCTGCTAGACTGCTTTCCCAGTCCACTCCAGCCAACTCTGCCCTTATTGCATTGTAAATACCCTCAATTAAGTTCAGCACAGTTGTTTCTGACCCAAGTTTCTCACTCTCAAACTGAATGCTAAATTCTACCATGCTATGGTCACTGTTTCCTAGGTGATCCTTCATCCATCTGGTTCATCAATGTCCTTTAGGGAAGGAAATCTGCAATCCTTACCTGGTTTGGCTGACATGTGACTCCAGACCCACAGCAATGTGGTTGACTCTAAATGCCCTCTGAACAAGGGCAGTTAGGGATGGGCAATAAATGCTGGCTGAGCCAGCGATGCCCATGTCCCATGAATGAATAAAAAAAACTCTCAGATCATTTATTAAACCTGCCTCATTACACATTACCAGATCCAAAATAGCCTGATCCCTGGATGGATCCACAACATATTGTTCTAAGAAACTATCCCAAATACACTCTATGATTTCTTCCTCGTGTCTACCTCCACCAATTTGATTTTCCCAATCTACATGGATTGAAGTCACCCATGATTAACACCTTTTTTAATGTCCTCATTATCTCCTGATTTATTCTCTGTCCGACAGTATAACTACTGTCAGGGGGCCTATAGGCTACTCCCACCAGTGTCGTTTTCTCCTTGTTATTTCTTACTCCATCCATATGGATTCTACATCTTCCAATCCAAGATCCTTCATTGCTATTGTACTTGTTCCATCTTGTACTAACAAAGCTACCCCACCACCCTTTCCTTCTTGTCTGTCTTTCGCAAAGTCACATACCCCTGAATATTTAGTTCCCATCTTTGTTCTCCTTGTAACCATGTCTCCGGAATGGCCATAAGATCATACCCATTAACCTCTATTTATGCCGTTAATTCATTTATTTTGTTACGAATACTACGTGCATTTAAGTAAAGGGCCATAAATTTTGCCTTTGTTCCATTTTATCCCCCGTGACCTTATTTGCTGCTGTTTTTTTATGTTTGTACACTCTGTCCCTTCCTGTCACACTCTGGGTTTCATTACCTAAATAGCTGCCCTGCAAGGCTGCCATATCCTTTTGCTTTGTAAGCCAATGTGTACCTGTGTCCTTCATTGTCATTAACTCAGCTGTTTGTATACAGATGCCCTTCCCTCAGTATGGCTAACTCAGGTGCATGTGTATAGGTACCTAGGGCCTGAAAAGAAGTGGTTGTTGAGATGGAAAATTAAAACCTGTGCATGTACTAAAATTCTCCAGATTCTGCAAAGGTCCCATCAGATGGGAAAATAGCCAATGTAATTCCTCAATTCAAGAAAGGAGGGAGACAGAAAGCAGGAAACTACGAGCCGGTTAGCTTAACTAGGTAAGGTGGTAGAATCTATTTTTTAGGAAGTTATAGCGGGGCACATAGAAAATCTTAATGCAGTCAGGCAGAGTCAACATGGGTTTCATGAAAGGGAAATCATGTTTGACTAACTTGTTGGAGTTCTTTGAGGAAGTAACAAGCAATGTGGATAAAACGGAACCTATGGGTGTGGCGTACTTGGATTTCAAAAAGGCATTTGGCTGAAGATTGTACCAAATGCCTTATGTTTTGCGCTGATGAGGGGTGGTGGCGGAGGCACAGTGGTATTGTCACTCAACTGTGTGTTGTTGTAAAAACCCATCTGGGTCACTAATATCCTTTAGGGAAGAAAATCTGCTGCCCTTACCTGGCCTGGCCTAGATGTGACTCCAGACAAACAGCAATATGCTTGACTCTTAACTGCCCTCTGAACAATTGTGAATGGGCAGTAAATGCTGGCCTAGCTAGTGACACCCACATCCCAGGAACAAATAAAAAAAAACTGATGTGCTGGGCTCCCCCATCATTGAGGATGGGGATATTTGTGGAGCCTTCTCCAGTGAGTTGTTTAATTATCCACCACCATTCACGACTGGATGTGGCAGGACTGCAGAGCTTAGATCTGATCTGTTGGTTGTGGGAATCGCTTGGCTCTGTCTATCACTTGCTGCTGATGCTATTTGACACACAAGTAGTCCTGTGTTGTAGCTTCACCTCATTTTTAGATATGCCTGGTGCTGCTCCTCCTGCACCTTTTATTGAACCAGGGTTGATTCCCTGGTTTGGGCTGCCAGGCTATGTGGGTGCAGATTGTGTTTGAGTACAATTCTGCTGCTGCAATTCTGAGGCACATGGGGCCTCATGGGTTGCCAGTCTTGATTTGCTGGATCTGTTTGAAATCTATCCCATTTAGCACATTGGCAGTGCCACACAACGCAACGGAGGGTATCCTCAATGTGAAGGTGGGACTACGTCTCGCACAACAGCTGTGCGGTGATCACTCCTACCGACACTGTCATGGACAGATGCATCTGATGAGGATGAGGTCAAGTATGTTTCTCCTTCTTATTGGTTCACTCACCACCTGCTGCAGCCCCAGTATTAGCTGCTATGTCCTTTAGGACTCTTCCAGCTCGGTCAGTAGCGGTGCTACCCAGCCACTCTTTGTGGTGGACATTGAAGTCCCCCACCCAGAGTACATTCTGTGCCCTTGCCACTCTCAGTGCTTCCTCCAGGTGGTGTTCAACATGAGGAGCACTGATTCATCAGCTGAGGGAGGGCGGTACGTGGTCATCAGCAGGAGGTTTCCTTGCCTGTGCCTTCATGGGGCCCAGAGTCAATGTTGATCCCGACTGTATACCCCTGTGCTGCCACCTCTGTTGGGTCTGCCCTGCCGGTGGGACAGGACATACCCAGGGATGGTGATGGTGGTGTCTGGGACATTTTCTCTAAGGTATGATTCCATGAGGGTGACTATGTCAGTCTGTTGTTTGACTAGTCTGTGAGACATCTCTCCCAGTTTTGGGACTAGCCCCTCGATGCAGGGTCGACAGGGCTGAGTTTGTCTAGGTTGATGCTGGGTGGTGCTTTTTGAGACTTTGTTGTGGTTTGATACAGCTGAGCGACTTGCTGGGCCATTTCCGAGGGCATTTAAGAGTCAACCACATTCCTGTCACGTGACTCCACAGACCAGATAAGGGTGGCAAATTTCCTTCCCTAAAGGACATTAGTGAATCAGACGGGTTTTTACAACAATCGACAATGGTTTCATGGTCATCATTCGACTTTTAATTCCAGATTTTTATTGAATTGAAATTCTGCTATTTACTGAGGCAGGATTCTGACCCAGGTCCCCTGAGCATTACCCTGGGTCTCTCTGTTACCCATTCAGTGACAATACCACTATTCCATCACCTCCCCTGCTTAAGCGTTACCGCAGAAGGCTTGGTGAGTTTCTGCAGTGCACCTTGTAGATTCTGTTCTCCAAAGAGCAGTGAAGTCAGGGTCATTGAATGTTTTTGAGACTGAGTTGGATGGATTCTAACTCAGATGACTGAAAAGGGAGCCGAAGGGTAGTGGGGCTGGATAGGAAAACAGAGGTCACAGTTAAATCAGGCATGACCTTATCAAATGTTGGGGCAGGCTCAAGGGGCGGAATGGGTAACAATTGCTCGAAATTTGATCTTTGCGTGTGTGTACAGGTCCCTGTGTCCCTCAGTGTCACTAACTCAGATTTGTATGTGCAGGTTTGCTGCAGCAGTGGATGTGATATGGCACACCATTCTCAATCTTCGTCCTTGGGCAATGTGGACAATGATCCCAACTTTGTCCCTCCTCACTACAAGGAATATTACCGCATCGCTATTGATGTCCTGGCTGAGGAGGGAATCGATGCATACTACCGCTTTCTGGCAGAGGAGAAGGAGGTGGATTTTCTCAGCAGCTCTGAGATTGAGCACATTAATAAGCACCTGAAGAAACCCACAATTCCCTTGGATGAGCTTGAATATGGTGGAAGTGACTATGTTGAATCAGACTCATCGGGAACCTACTGGCCGGTTCACACGGACATTGCTGCCCCGGCACTAGATCTAGGATGGCCCAATATTCATATGTGCAGGGGACCCTCTGATGTTACTATATTTGTCCATCCACCAGCCCCTGATACCCTCAGCATCAAGGAAGAGGTCAGGAGACTCATCAGGTCAGCCACCCAGGTAAGGAGATTAATGATCTGAGCAATAAGATAGTGTGGGCAAGGTAATACTTCAGGTTTCATTTAACCCTGTCAATTCTGTGCTGAGCCATTGTGAAGTGTCGTTGCACATTGAGGCTTAGTGTCATCAACTGCTTTAACAATCATACACTGAGTCTTGGAGTCATCTTTAATATCACTGTAGAATCATAGAATGATGCAACAGAGGTCATTTGGCCAATCATACCTGTGCTGGCCCTTCAAAAGAGCTATCCAATTAGTCCCACTCACTGCCCTTTCACTAGTCTGCCGGAGACTTACCTTCAGTCTAAACAAAGCAATTGTGAAACATTTTTAGCCAATTAACTATCTCTTAACCAATTATTTACTGTGCTGCCACTGGCTTTTTGGGCTTTAATTTTGCTAACAAGTCTATTACATAATATTTTATTAAATCTTTTTTCAAAGTCCTCATATCAACTGTACTACTCTCACCAACCCTCTCCATTACTTCATCAAAACACTTGATTAAATGTCAAGCATGATTTGCCTTTAATAAATTGGTACTGGTTGTCATTTGTTAATCCATTTTTTCCCAAAGTTAATTTTCTCTCTTGATTTTTGAGTTTAAAAGTTTTCGCACCATCAATGTTCAGCTGATAGGCCTGTAGTTTCTGGGTTTATCCCTCTCCCCTTTTTAAACAGGGATGTAACATTTGCAGTCCTGTAATGGTTCTGACCACAATACATTCTCACTGACCCACTAGAACCAACTTCTGACTCGGCATGTTATGGTATGTTTTATGATTTAGCCTTTCACTCTACAGCGGTGGCTACTTTTGTTCACACCTCTCTGCTGAGGAATGAAGAATTGATGTTTAGTCTTGGGTTTGTTTCTCCTTGCAGGTTATTGCGATTGTAATGGATGTTTTCACTGATATCGATCTGTTTGCTGAGGTGCTGGAGGCTGCGAGTCACGGGATCCCTGTCTACCTCCTCTTGGATGAACTGTTCTCTCATCACTTTCTGGATATGGTCAAGAAACTCCAAGTGAATCTGAGTCACGTACAAGTAAGATCCAGTTAATTTTAATCTGGTTTATCATGGAGCTATGGTGAAGCTGTTTTTAAAAATTGTGGGACTGGATGATATGCTGGTTTATATATTCACAGAATCACACTGTAGAAGAGACCCTTTGGCCCATCGAGTCTGCACTGACACGTGAGAAACACCTGACCTACCTACCTAATCCCATTTACCAGCACTTGGCCCATAGCCTTGAATGTTATGATGTGCCAAGTGCTCGTCCAGGTACTCTTTAAAGGATGTGAGGCAACCCGCCTCCCCCACCCTCCCAGGCAGCGCATTCCAGACCGTCACCACCCTCTGGGTAAAAAAGTTTTTCCTCACATCCCCCTTAAACCTCCTGCCCCCTTACCTTGAACTTATGTCCCCTTGTGACTGACACTTCAACTAAGGGGAACAGCTGCTCCCTATCCACCCTGTCCATGCCCCTCATAATCTTGCACACCTCGATCAGGTCGTCCCACAGTCTTCTCTGCTCCAATGAAAACACCCCAAGTCTATCCAACCTCTCTTCATAACTTAAATGTTTAATCCCAGGCAACATTCTGGTGAATCTCCTCTGCACCCCCTCCAGTGCAATCACATCCTTCCTGTGATGTGGCGACCAGAACTGCACACAGTACTCCAGCTGTGGCCTCACCAAGGTTCTATACAACTCCAACATGACCTCCCTACTTTTGTAATCTATGCCTCGATTGATAAAGGCAAGTGTCCCATATGCCTTTTTCACCGCCCATTAACATGCCCCTCCGCCTTCAGAGATCTATGGACACGCACGCCAAGATCCCTTTGTTCCTCAGAACTTCCAAGTGTCATGCCGTTCATTGAATACTTCCTTGTCAAATTACTCCTATTAATCTATCCTCTGGGATCAATGCTCAAATATAGCCCATAATAAAGGGACAATCTCTTATCTACCTGGTGAATATAAGAGTTGGTGAGAAATGTGTGTGTGCAATGTGTGTATCTAATGATAATAGTGAGCAGGTTAGTGCTAAGCAAGTGCCGCTTGATAGCACTGTTGATGACACCTTCCATCACTTTGCTGATAATTGCAAGTAAACTGATGGGGCGGTAATTGTCTGGGTAGATGCCAGTTTTGTAGCTGTACTGGAACAGCTTGGCTAGGGGCATGGCAAGTTCTAGAGCACAAGTCTTCAGTACTATCGCTGGAATATTGTCAGGGCCCACAGCATTTGCAGTATCCAGTGCCTTCAGCCAGTTCTTGATATCACGGAGTGAATCGAATAGGCTGAAGACTGGCATCTGTAATGCTAGGGACCTCCGGAGGAGACCGAGATGGATCGTCCACTTGGCACTTCTGGCTGAAAATTCTTGCAAATGCTTCAGCCTCATCTTTTGGGCTGATGTGTTTTGGACACATCATTGAGGATGGGCATATTTGTGGAGCCTCCTCCTCCTGTGATTTGTTTAATTGTCCACCAACATTCATGACTGGATAGGGCTTAGATCTAATCAATCGGCTGTGGAATCGCTTAGCTCTGTCTATCACTTGCTGCTTATGCTGTTTGGCACACGGGTAGTCCTGTGTTGTAGCTTCTCCAGGCCGACAGCTCATTTTTAGGTATGCCTGGTGCTGCTCCTGACATGCCTTCCTGCACTCCTCATTGAACCAGGGCTGATCCTATGGCTTGGTGGTAACAGTAGGGTGGGGGATATGCCGGGCCATGAGGTTACAGATTGTGGTTGAGTACAATTCTGCTACTGCTGATGGCTCACAGTGCCTCATGGTTGTCCAGTCTTGAGTTGCTGGATCAGTTCCAAATCTATCCCATTTAGCACAGTGGTGGTGCCACACAACACGATGGAGGGTATCCTCAAGGTGAAGTCGGGACTTTGCCTCCATGAGGACTGTGCGGTGATCACTCCTACCGACACTGTCATGGACAGATGCATCTACGGCAGGCAGGTTGGTGAGGATGAGATCAAGTATGTTTTGCCCTCTTGGTTCACTCACCATCTGCAGCAGGCCCAGTCTAGCAGCTATGTCCTTGAGGGCTCAGCCAGTAGGGGTGCTATGGAGCCACTCTTGGTGATGGACATTGAAGTCCCCCAACTAGAATACATCCTGCATCCTTGCCAACCTCAGTGTTTCTTCCAAGTGATTTACAACATGGAGGAGCACTGATTCATCAGCTGAGGGAGGGCGGTATGTGGTAATCAGCAGAATTGTTGCCCATGTTTGACCTGATGCCATAGGTTCTGGAGTTGATGTTGAGGTCTCCCTGGGCAACTCAGAAATATGGGGTTGAGGTTACAAGCAGATCAGCTATAATCCTATCGAGTGGCAGAGCAAGCTCGAGGGGCCAAGTGGCCACTCCTGCTCCTAATTCTTATGTTCGTATGCTCTGACCTGACTGGATACCACTGTGTTGCTTTATCGTTGCTTTGTGGGAATTAAAGCAGCATATTCCCTTTCCGATTCCTAAATTACTACAAGCTCTTGTTTGTGAATAGAAGTCAGGAACTGCACAATGGATTAGATATCGGGAGTGAAGATTTAAAATCCTGGGTACCTTAGCAGTGTTGATACAAGCCTACAGAGGCTTTGGATTTCAAGAAGATGAAGAATGAGAAGGACTATGGGATTAGATTAAATAGGATATTTAAGAATAGAAGAGTGAAGGCTGTTAGACTTGGTGACTTGTGGAGAAAAGGACTAGCACAGCCATATTGTTGGACAGCATGGTCATTTGAGACCTCGGGGATGCCCATCCCTGCTCTTCTGTTGGTCACCCCAGGCCCAGGAAAGGGTTCCACGCTCAGGGTTAGGAGCCATGCCTAAAGGCAGAACCAGTGAATCTTCTCTGATGGAGCTCGAAACCCCAGGGACGACAGTTGCTTACAGGTGGATGATCCTTCAGGAAGAGGACTTGTGTTTCCTTTACAACCGGAATGAACAAATGGTTTCACCTGTAACCCCAGTAATTCTGTGCAAATCTGTGCTGCTGCATATGTATTGCAATCGAGCCCCTGTATCCCACTCATCTAGCAACATAGCATGTTAGAAAAAATTTTCCAATCTACAAGAATAGGTGGAAGCTGAATGAAAGGAAGAAAAATGGGGAGGAGTGACCAATATTTTGCCAAATTTGTTGATTTAAAGGAGGGGCACAAAAATAGCAGGGAAGGGGAAGGGAGAAACAGGCTTAGGGAGAGGATTCTGAAGGCACAGCTACCAATGATGGGATGAAGAAAGATGACTCTGCACAAGACCAAAGCCAGAGGATGTGAGAGATTGGCGGTTGGTATGAGGAGGTTTCCAGGGCTTGTGACAAGGCCATGGACACAAGGATGCTCGTTTTAAATTTCAGGCGTTAATAGGCCTTATAGAGTCAGGAACTCGCAGACCTCAGTAACACAAAATGGGAAAGTTTCGGTTTAGGTTTATCACTGAAATGCGAACCATATAGCACAGAAGAGGACTTCAACTCTGTGGCAGCTCTTTGAACAAGCGATGCAGTTAGCTCCACTCCCCTGCTCTTTTCACTATAACCATGCAAATTTCTCTTTTCCAATTATCCAATTCCCTTATTAAAGTTATTCTTGAATCTGATTTCCTCTACCCTACTGGGCAGGGCATTCCAAATCATCATAACTGTGTGTGAAAAAATTCCCATCTCCCCTCTGGTTCTTTCTTAAATCTATAATCTCCTCCAGCACCACAACTCTGAGATCTGTGCTCCTCTAGTCTAGCCTGTGAGCATCGCTAATTTCCATTGCTCCACCATTGGTGGCCGTGCCTTCAGCTGCCTAGACCCCAAGCTCTGGAATTCCCTCCCTAAACCCCTCTGCCTCTCCACCTCACTTTCCTCCTTTAAGATACTCCTCAAAACCTACCTCTTTGACCAAGCTTTTGGTCATCTACCCAAATAACTCAATATGTGGCTCAGTGTCATATTTTGTTTTATAGCATCCCTGTGAAGAACTGTTTATTGTGTTAAAATCCAAGTTGACCCTCCTGCCACTGGAAAATGTTTTTCCTTAGTTAATCTATTGAAATCCCTTATGATATTGAAAATCTCTATGACACCCCTTCCCCCGCCCCCTTTCTCTGCTCCAAAGAGAACAATTCCAACCTCTCCATTCTCTCAATATAACTGAAGTTCCTCATCCCTGGCATTATTCTAGTAATTCTCCTCTGCACCTTCTCCAAGGCCTTGACATTGTTCATCAAGTGTAGTGCTCAGAATTGGATTAAATACTCTGGAGAAGCTGCTTTTGCATTCTGCCTCTATTTATAAAGCCCAGGATTCCAAATGCTTTCTGAACAAACTGAACAACTTTTCCTGGCAGTTTCAAAGGTTCGTTTGTATAAATCCCATCATCGCTCTTCCCTGCACCGACCTAAAAAACTGTACCATTTAATGATACTGCCTCACCTCATTCTCACCAAAAATGCAATCATTTCACATTGCTACATGAATCCAACAGTACTATTAGAAATATTGATAATGTGATGATCTCAGGAAGCTGGACTGAACAGCACTAGTGGGAAATAGTATGAAAGAAGATTGAATGGTATTTAGACAGATCATGCACAGTACAGAACAAATACCCAATATAAGCCAAGGAAAAAGAGACATGTCAAAGCTTTTCATCTTGCACTCATTTGGACACTTCACAAGAATACCAATATAAGGGGAAAACAATTTGAGAAGAGAGTGCTGATTAGTATCTCAGAATTCGGAGAAGTGAAGCTAGCTGTTTCACGCTGCTACTATGCAGTAGCAACACGAGTGGTATTCGCCACTAACAGGATGCTGTCATCAAGTCAAAAAGATGCCTATCACACAAATTGAGTAATAAGGTATATGAATTTCAGTGCCAGTGTGGTGCTAGGTATATTTGCTGTACATTCCAAAGACTGGCAGATCATATCAAACAGCATGGGCAGAATTTTGCCGTTGGTGAGCAGGGGGCGGGGCCCACTCGCCGACGTGTAAAATGACCTGGGATGATGTCAGGCAGAACCCCCATTGTCACCCCGCCCCATTTAAATTTTCAGGAAGGCGGGGGCGCAGCCAAATCAGCTGTGGGCCCGCCGACCTGTCAATGTCCAATTGAGGCCATTGACAGGATCATTGAAACAATTAAAGGACCTGCCCGTCCAACCTTAAGGTTAGTGGGTCGGCCAGGAGCCCCGGCGGCAACTACAGAAAACATGAAACCTCATCCAGCGGCGGGACGAGGATTCATGCAGGGTTTAAAAATATTAATAAAGTTATTCTGTAAATTATGAACATGACCCATCTCGTGTGACATTGTCACATGAGGAGCACATGTAAGGGAATTTTTTTTCTATTTTTAATATTTTTCAAAGTAGAAGCAATCTCCCTGAGGCTGCACTTAGCCTCAGGGAGATGTGCGCTCTTTCGTGCGCATGAGCAAAAAAGCGTACTCTCGCTTTTAAGAAATCCCCCACACCCGCACAGGGAGCGCATAACGCTTCCCGCCGGACATCACGCTGGGCGGGTCTTAATTGGCCCCCGCCCACCTAAAATGGCGTTGTGGCCCGCTTCCCTGGCGGGGATCAGTTCCGTGCCCACCGGAGATTGGGTCGGGCCCACCCACCCGACAGGCAGAGAATTCTGCCCCATATCCCAGCCGCTGTCCAAAAAGGGCAAGGTACAGACTGTACCCAACCAGCCCGTACTTGCAAAACTCAAAACACAGTGTCCGATGTGATTCCGCGATTGGACAACATTTGCTAAATAATCCTCATTGTGCTAAGAATTTCGCTGACAGCCAATTTAAGATTGTCATTTGGGCTCCCAGTGTGGCGCATTTGTGTGTACTGGAAGCTACATATATTAATACACAGGGCCCTGTTCTTTGCAGTCAGAAAGAACATGTACACACTGCGCCTGTTTCAGCTAAACAAAATAAGTGACAGCCATTCATTGAGTCATTCTTCAGGGCAATGCCTTGACCTTTCAGGACCAAGCTGCCTGGTTTAAATTTCAAACAATGCTTGGCAGTTAACTGTCAGTCACCATCAGTGGTGCATTCTCCATGGCAACATCACTTGTCAGGACTCTCTTCCCGTACAGTAAAAATGTTTTCCTCCTTATACTGGTACTCTTGTGAGCATCCTGATGAGTGCAAGAAGAAAAGTTTAGACAACATTTCTCTTTTTTCAGCAATATAAAAGTAGGGAAGTTTTACTTCTGTTGTAGAGAGCACTGGTAAGACCACATCTAGAGTACTGTGTACTGTATTAGTCTCCTTGTTTAAGGAAAGATGCAAATGCGTTAGAAGCAGTTTAGAGAAGGTTTATTAGACTAATGACAGGAATATAAAAGCAAAGTACTGCAGGTGCTGGAATTCTGAAACAAAAACAGAAAATGCTGGAAAACACTCAGCAGGGCTGGCAGCATCTAAAGGGTGAAAAACAGAGTTAACATTTCAAGTCCGTATGACATTTCATCAGAGCAGAGGAACAGAGCAGATCTAAGCAGAGCCCAGGAATGGACGGGTTGTCTTATGAGGGAAGATTGGACAGGTTAAGCTTGCATCCACTGGAGTTTAGAAGAATTAGAGGCCTTTAACCTTTAAGATCCTGAGGGTTCTGGACGGGGTGGGTATGGGGAAGATGTTTCCTCTTGTGGGAGAATCTAGAACTAGGGGTCACTGTTTAAAAATAAGGGGTTGCCCATTTAAAACAGAGAAGAGGAGTTACGCCTTTCCAACCTGAAAAAACCCTTAATCCTGACTCTGTCTTCTGTGTGTTAACCAATCCACCCTGATACATTACCCCCAATACTGTGAGCTCCTTTCTTATGCAATAACCTTTTATGTGGTGCCTTATCGAATGCCTTCTAGAAATCCAAATACACTACATCTACCGGTTCCCCTTTATCAACTCTGCTTGTATATCCTCAAAGAACTCTAGCAAATTTGTCAAACGTGATTTCCCTTTCACAAAACCATGTTGACTCCATCTGATTGTGTTAAGCTTTTCTAAATGTCCTGCTATTTCTTCCTTAATAATGGACGTTAGCATTTCCCCAACAACAGATGTTGGGCTGACAGGCCTATAGTTTCCTGCTTTTTGTCTCCCTCCCTTCTTGAACAGGGGCATCACATTAGCGGTTTTCCAATTCATTGGGACCCTCCCAGAATCCAGTGAGTTCTGGAATATTTCAACCAATGCCTCCACTATCCCCGCAGCCACTTCCTTTAAAACCCTTGGGTGCAGGTCATCAGGTCCTGGTGACTTGTCTGCCTTTAGTCCCATTAGTTTGTCAAATACTTTGTCCCTTATGAGAGAGACAGTTACAATATCTTTCATCCCATCAGCTCCTTGTTTATCTGATATCTTTGAGGTGTTTATAGTGTCCTCCACTGTGAACGCCAATGCAAAATATTGGTTTAAATTATCTGCTATTTCCCTGTTCCCTGTTATCAATTCTCCAGTCACATCCTCCAAGGGTCCCACGCTCACTTTAGCCACTCTCTTTTTATATACCCGTAGAAGCTTGTTTGTTTTTATATTTCTTGCCGGTTTAGTTTCATAATCAATTTTCTCCCTCTTTTTTAGCTTTTTTGTCATCTGGTTCTTAAAAAATTCCCAATCCTCTGGCGTACCACTAGTTTTCGCCACTTTGTTATGCCTTAGTTTTTGATTAGATACTCTCCTTGACCACCTTTATTAACCACGGGTGGTTCATCCTTCTCATCGAGTCCTTCTTTTTGACCGGGATAAATTTTTGCTGAGCTTTATGAAATATCTGCTTAAATATCTGCCACTGCCCATTCACTGACCTTCCCCTTGGTCTATTTTCCCAGCCCTCTTTAGACAACTCTTTCCTCATACCTCTATAATTGCCCTTATTTAAATTGAGGACACTGGTTTAAGACCCGAGTTGCTCGCCCTCAAACCGCATTTGAAATTCTACCATGTTGGGATCGCTAGCCCCGAGAGGATCCTTAACTATGGTATCTCTTATTAATCCCACCTCATTACACATTACTGACACACTCCCAGGCACCCCCTGTAAATGTTGACACACTCCCAGGGACCCCCTGCAAATACTGACATACTCGTTGATCGCCTCTCAATCTTCTACACTCCAGTGGGTGTTGGCCCAATCTGCTCATCCTTTCCTCATAACCTAATCCCTTTATTCCAGGAATCAATCGAATGTACCTTTTTCAAACTCCTAATGCAATTATATGCTTTCTTAAGTGTGTAACTACATGAAGCACTCCATGCAACCCCCTGTACTCCTGAAATGCTGTGACCTGCAAGGTTATGGATCAGGTGCTGGAAATTGAGGTTAAAATGAGTGGCTAGTTTTTGTTTGATGGGTTGACTGGCTTCTTTCTGTGCCGTAACTTTTCTGTGGCTCTAAGTATGAAAGGCACTCCCAAGAGTTCTGTAAATAGTGACAGCCTTGTGGATTTCCTATAATTATTGACCCACCTCCAGGGACTCCTGTAAATAATCTCACACTCGGGGAATTCCTGTAAACGTGTTGACACGCTGGAATCAGCTTGCACACTCCTTTGGGCCTGTAGGCTCTGGTTTGAAATTATAAGGCATAGAGATGTCAGCTGTTAGCAAATGGAAGTGCTGTGTTATTATAAATTGCTTTGTGGAAATGCAGTCAAATTATATTTAGTTCAGGGTGGTGACTCACTGTTGTATTGCCCCTGAAGCTATTCTCTCCACCCAAGGTATGTTTCCTGTCAGGATAATTCAATTTCAGGTGTAGCTCCTCTCCGAGGAATGAACAAGTGTTAGCACGGATTTGACCATGAGCATGCCTTTTCATGAGAAGCAGGGATTGATTTTCTTAAAGCAGACAAGGTTAAGAGAAGATTTTCAAGAGAGATTCAAAATCATGAAGGGTTTTGATCAAGTGAATAAGAATAAACTGTTTCCAGTGGCAGGAGGTCAGTAACCAGAGGGATAGATTTAAGGTAACTTGCAAAAGAGCCATGGGTGACATGATTTTTTTTATTCAGATGTGAGTTTTTCCGTGACGTGATTTATTAGAGGAAGCAGATTCAATAAAATGTTCAAAGGAAGCTGGATAAATACTTGAAGCAGAAAGATTCGTAGGGCTATTAGGATAGAGCAGGATATTGGAGCTAATTGGATATCTCTTTCAAAAAGTTGGCATAGGCGTGGTGGGTCACATGGCCCCCTTGTGTGCTGCATCATTGTATATCACACACGTACCACTGTACAGCCTAGGACTGAATGGACTGTACTTGCATGTGGGAATCAGCAGCATTTTATTTTTCCCAACTACTAAATATGCTGGAGGATGGCCCCTTAAAGGGATGGTTCAGACAATAAATAAATGAAATAAATCAATAAGTAGCTCAACCAAAAATAATACCACGTGTTCTTGATCCTGTCCCATACACACAAGCCATTTTCTTAAATCATCCATCCCTTAAGCTAGTGGATGCTAAGGCCAATTTGAGCTGATGTACAGCTCTACAAGAGGAAGCCCAGCACTGATGAAGGTAGCCAAATTTTTTATATACAGTCGTGGGATGTGGGCATTGCTGACTAGGCCAGCATTTATTGCCCATCCCTAATTACATTTAAAAACGTGGTGGTGAGCTGCCTTCTTGAACCGCTGTGGTCCATGTGGTGTCAGGAAGAGAGTTCCATGATTTTCAACCAACGACAGTGAAGGAACAGCGATACAGGTCCAAGTCAGGATGGTGTGTGGATTTTTACAAATTCATTCACGGGATGTGGGCATCGCTGGCTGGGCCAGCTTTATTGCCCATCCCTAATTGCCCTTGAGAAGGTGGTGGTGAGCTGCCTTCTTGAGCCACTGCAGTCCATGTGGTGTAGGTACACCCACAGTGCTGTTAGGGAGGGAGTTCCTAAGGATTTTGACCCAGTGACAGTGAAGGAACGGCGATATATTTCCAAGTCAGGATGGTGAATGACTTGGAGGGGAACTTCCAGGTGGTGTTATGTATCTGCTGTCCCTGTCCTTCTGGATGGTAGTGGTTGTGGGTTTGGAAGGTGCTATCGAAGAAGCCTTGTTGAGTTGCTGCAGTACATCTTGTAGATGGTACACACTGCTGCTGCTGTGGAGGGAGTGAGTGTTTGTGGATGGGGTACTGATCAAGCGGGGCTGCTTTGTCCTGGATGATGTCAAGCTTATTGAGTGTTGTTGGAGCTGCACTCATCCAAGCAAGTGGAGAGTATTCCATCACACTCCTGACTTGTGCCTTGTAGATGGCGGATAGGGTTTGGGGAGTCAGGAGGTGAGTTACTAGTGACAGGATTCCAAGCCTTTGATCTGCTCTTGTAGCTGCAGTATTTATATGGCTAGTCCAGTTCAGTTTCTGGTCAATGGTAACCCCCAGGATGTTGATAGTGGAGGATTCAGTGATGGTAATGCCATTGAATGTCAAGGGGTGATGTTTAGATTCTCTCTTGTTGGAGACGGTCATTGCCTGGCACTTGTGTGGCGCGAATGTAAGGGATGGACAATAAATGCTGAGGTGGCCAGTGATACCCACATCCCAAGAATGAATAAAAAAAAAATGACTTGCCAACTTACCAGCCTAAGCCTAAATGTTGTTCAGGTCTTGCTGCAAACAGACAAAGACTACTCAATAACTGAGGAGCTATGAATAATATTGAACATTGAAATCATCAGCAAACTTCTCCACTTCTGACTTTGGAGTGCAAGTCATTAATGATGCAGTTGAAGGTCATTGTGTTTAGGACCCTGAGGAACACCAGCAGTGTGCTGGGACTGAGCTTATTGGGCACAAACAACCACAACCATCTTCCTTTCTGTTAGGTATGACTCCAAGCATTTGAGAGTTTTCCCCCCTGATCGCCATTGATTTCAGTTTTGCTAGGACACCTTGATGCTAGACTTGATCAAATGCTGCCTTGATGCCAAGAGCACTTATTCTCACCTCACCTCTGGTATTCAGCTCGTTTATCCATGTTTGGACCAAGGCTGTAATGAGCTCAGGAGTTGAGTGGCCCTGGTGCAAGCAAACTGATCACTGGTAGGCAAATTGCTGCACTTGATAGCACTGTCGATAACACCATCCATTGCTTTTCTGATGATTGAGAGTAGACTGCGGTAGTAATTGGTCCTGTTGGATTTGCCCTTTTTATGGACAGGACATAACTGGCAATTTTCCATATTGTCAGATAGATGCCAGAGTTGTAGCTGTACTAGGGGCCTGGCTTCTCCTGATGGTTTATTCTGTTGGAGGTAATTCTGTAGTAGATAACTGCCTTTTTTGCCTCTATCCAGACAGTTCATGGCTGCTTGGAATGGTGTGGGAGGGAAGTTGAGAAGTGTTCAGCCACAGTGGGTCTAGCCATCCTGCTTTGTGGGAGGGGCAGGCTTGATGGAGTAGTCTTTTACTGCATGTTAATCTTGTATATCGCTGAGCATCATTGAGCAGAGTGAATCAGATGCCTCTCCAATCTAACATTTTCTGGTGACATTAAATGGAATGAACCTTACTCTTCAAGGACAGAGTGTTGATGTGTCAGTGTGAAGGGCCATTGAGAAATGCACTGTGGCCAGCAACATCCAACTAGTCTTTCATTTTCCATTGGAGGAGAAGCTGAACACGTGGTAGCAACTACCCTGTAGGAAGGACAGAATGGAGGAGTTCTGCAGGGTGGTCTTCTCCAATCAGTTATGAAGGAGCATTGCAGCTGATTGCAAGTAGGACTGGCTACAGATAGCCCAAGAAGTGCTGTAGGAACTACCAAAAAAAACCAAGGGTAGAAAGATTGCCCTTATGTTTTAGATCCTGAAATTAAAAGATTTTCCCGTTTCAGTCATTGCTCATTGGGCACTCGCTCCCACAGAGGAAAGGTTTCAGCTTGGACAGTAAACTTGCCTTAGGTTTGAGATCCAGTCCCACTTCGGGACTGAGAACACAAGGTTGATGAGAGCAGAGAGATAATGGGCACAATAACCTAGTGGCTAAGGTGCTGGACTGGCATCCCAGACTTTGAGTTACCATGATAACCTGTGAAATTGAATTCAGTAAATCTGGTATTTTCTGGGCTGGCTGAAAGAAATGAACAAACAGCTTCTGGATTGCTGGGCTATTAACGGCTGTCCCTAATCTGGCCTACATGTGACTCCAGTCACATGGTTTTTGTTGACTCTTAAACTGTTGGCTCAGGGTATTTAGCGATATCAGGAAAACAAGCTGATGCTTCAGTGCAGTACTGGGGAAGTGTTGCCTTGTCTAAGGGTCTGTCTTCAGGTGAGATGCTAAACAAAGGTTCCTTCTATCTAGCCAGATGAATATGAAAAACCACTAGGGATTATCTTAAAGTGCAAGGAGATCTCCCTGTGCTTTTTACATTGATACTCCTGTCAACATTAATCCCTCACCCGGCACCACCAAAGGTCACTTATGTCAGTCTCTATGCGTTGTAGCGTGTTCTTTTCTCTAAATGCTCTTTCAGATAAAAACATGGCAATATCCCCCACAATTTCCTCAATCAAAACAGACCTTTTAGATTTTGATCTTTACAACTTGCAGTGAATGCCTAACTAGCTTTATTCCACATTGGATGTTCTTGCAAAACATCACATTTCAGCTGCTTTATAATTATCAATTTTACTTCTCTCTGATTGTTTTTTTTGTGATTTTATGCAACAAGGGACATGGGGATAGAACAGGAAAGTTGTGCTGGGGTAGATGATCAGTCATCATCTAGTGGAATGGTGGGAGCTGGCTTGAGGGACGGACTCAATGACCTACTCCTGCTCCTATGTTCCCGTCCTAACAAGATTGCTCGGTGCAAGAAAATAGCCCTCTCAGATTGGTTCATATCTCTTATCCACAGTCGCTGAGTGAATACTGTGGCAATTATTTTTTTGCTGTGGATTGAGCCTGTCCAGTTTCCCTTACTGCTGGCAGATAGAGGGGTCTCATATCAGATTTCAGCCTAGGATGAAAGACCTTTAGTTTACTGCAGTGTGACACCCATTCTTCTCCCTTTTCCTACTTCTCCATCCCTCTTTTATGGATTTCGTCAGCTGTTTGATGTTGCTTGCAGTCTGATGCTCAAGGGAATCAAAATACTTGTAATCCATGGTTCATTTTCAGCATGTTTTATCGATGTGGGAGTGCTTCTGGCAAATCAGTTTTTCGGGGGATGGGGAGGAACCAGAATGAGAGATTTTCAATCACATGATCTCGCACTATTTTCACCTTTATGTAGTGTGTGGAACTCTTAATCAAAACCTATAAAAATTTACAAGTTTGTAATGTGATGTGCCAGAAGTTTTGGTTTGGTTGTACAGAACTTGAGTATTGCTGAAAAAAGAGACATGTTGAAGCTTTTCGTCTTGCACTCTTCAGGACTCTTCACAAGAATGCCAGTATAAGGGGAAAACAACAATTTATACTGTATGTGAAGAAAGTGCAGCTTGGTTGGAAAGTGCACTCTGATTGGTAGAGGCGTTGCCATGGAGAATGCACCACTGATGGTGACTAACAATTAACTGCCAAACATTGTTTGAAATTTAAACCAAGCAGCTTAATCCTGATTGTTCAAGGCATTGCCCTGAGGTATGAGTCAATGAATGGCTGTCATTTATTATGCTTAGCTAAAAGAGGTACAATGTGTGTACATGTTCTTTTTGTCCACAAAGAACAGGACCCTGTTTATTTATATATGTAGCTGCCAGTACATGCAAATGCACCACATTGTGAGCCTGGCTGATGATCTTAAATTGGCTGTCAGCATAATTCTTAGCACACTGAGAATTATTTAGCAAATGCTGTCCAATCGCGGAATCACATCTAATGTTGGACACTGAGTTTTGAGTTTTGCAAGTACGGGCTGGTCAGATACGGTCAGAACCTTGCCTGTTGCAAACAGCAACTGGGACGTGCTGTTTGATATGATCTGCTGGTCTCTGGGACATATGGCCCACATACCTAGCATCTCAGTGGCACTGAAATTCGTATACCATATTACTCATTTGTGTGATAGGCAGACTATCTTTTTGGCTTGAGATTGGTCAAGGCATTGTCCTCACAATCAGGGTCAAGCTACCTAGTTTAAATTTCAAACAATGCTTGAAAGTTAACGATCAGTCACCATGACTGATACATTCTCCATGGCCTCTACCAATCGGGGTCCACTTGCCTACCAATCAGCACTGCGTTCACATACAACATAAATTGCTGTTTTCCCTTCATATTGGTATTCTTGTAAAGTATCCTGGTGAGTGCAAGACAAAAGGTTCAACATGTCTCTTTTTTTAGCAATACTCAAGTTTTGGTTTATTGGTGTGTTTTTGGTTGTTAAGTATAGACACCTTATGATGACTCTTCCGTTGTCTTTTATTTATTGTTTGTGGGAGGTACTGGGGTGGGTTACAAAATTAGTCTGGCCAAGAGTGCAAAACACCAAGATTGGGGCAAAGGCAAGATCTTGTAAATCAAGATGCTGTGGTTATGTGGCACCAAAGTTAGAAAGAACGGGTGACTATGTGAAGTAAGCATTTCATAGTCTTTAGTCTGCAGAAAAAAATTGAGTTTTGGTAGCAGACAGAGTGACTAATCTGGATTTCAATGTGGTGAAGTTATTGGAAAGGGTAAATGTGTCAGGAATAATGAGGGGCAGGTTCAGAGCAGCACTGACCACAATATTATCCGTAGCGTTTGAAAATACTGGAAGGGGTACAAGAGCTGCCCATCAGCTCTGTTGGTTGGCAATTAGATGGTAGCGGTTGAGAGTGCCCTTTGATGGTAAATACTGATCTCAGGGTTTTTAACCTTTACAAGTGAATGGAAATATTAGTAATGTTGCTTGGATTAGTGAAGTCTTGTTTCATTGATTTTTTTTTTTATGTTTGTGTTTAGATTTTCAAGGCTAAAGATCAGGTTGTGAGATAGTTCAGCACTGTTTAATAGATGGCACAATCTCAGGACTCTAGGGCATTCCCACTGTGACCAAATGTTAACCTTTAAAGAAGGTGTGGGGGGTGCAGTGGGGGAGGACATTTGAAATAGTATTTAGAGAAAAGCACACGCTACACACAGGAACTTTAAAGAGGATTCCTTTAAGGCACCAGTGGACAGTCAGATCCTACTTCTGTGTGATAATTCACTTTGCAGCTAAGCTGGGTGCTTCCTGGTCTCTATCTCCACACCAACCCACGTGTTAGCCGGAATTCTTTGGCCCCCCTGCTGTCAGATGTCCTGGTTGGGGGTTGGCGGGGATGACAATATGGCGAGAAGGCCAAAAATCGGTTTTACATAATGGTCAAACCAGTTAACAATCGTCCACTCCACTCGTCAATGGCAGGCTGGGTTTCCTGCTGCTGGACATTCATTTATGGGATGTGGGCTTCGCTGCTGGGCCAGCATTTATTGCCCATCCCTAATTGCCCCTTGAGAAGGTGGTGGTGAGCTGCCTTCTTGAGCCGCTGCAGTCCATGTGGTGTAGGTACACCCACAGTGCTGTTAGGGAGGGAGTTCCAGGATTTTGACCCAACGACAGTGAAGGAACAGCAATACATTTCCAAGTCAGGATGGTGAGTGACTTGGAGGGGAACTTCCAGGTGGTGGGGTTCCCATCTATCTGCTGCCCTTGTCCTTCTAGATGGTAGTGGTCAAGGGTTTGGAAGGTGCTGTCTAAGGAGGCTTGATGAGTTCCTGCAGTGCATCTTGTAGATGGTACACACACTGCTGCCACTGTGCGTCGCTGGTGGAGGGAGTGAATGTTTGTGGATGCGGTGCCTTTCCATTGCTTAATCAATGACCTTCCTTCCATCATAAGGTCAGAAGTGGGAATGTTTGCTGATTATAGCACAATGTTCAGGACCATTCACGACTCCTCAGATACTGAAGCAGTCCATGTCCAAATGCAGCAAGACCTGGACAATATCCAGGCTTGGGCTGACAAATGGCAAGTAACATTCACACCAGAGAAGTGCCAGGCAATGACCATCTCCAACAAGAGTGAATCTAAGCATCATCCCTTGACATTCCACGGCATTACCATCACTGAATCCACCACTATCAACATCCTGGGGTTACCACTGACCACAAACTGAATTGGACCGCACATATCAATACTGGCTACAAGAGTGGGTCAGAGGCTAGGAATCCTGCCACAAGTAACTCACCTCGTGACTCCCTAAAGCCTGTCCACCATCTAGAAGGCTGAGTGCAGCTCCAACAACACTCAAGAAGCTTGACACCATCCAGGACAAAGCAGCCTGTTTGATTGGCACTCAGTCAGAGGGTAATTGAGAGAAGCAAAGGGGAAGTTTGAGAAAAGACTGGCAGTTAACAAAAGGGAACCCAAAAGCCTTCCATTAGCATATAAGTAGTGAAAGGGTCGTAAAAGGAGGAGTGAGCCCACTAGGGACCAGAATGGAGATTTATGCTTGCTGAGGTATTAAACAAATACTTTGCATCTGTCTTGGAAGCTGCTGCTCAGGTCATGATGAAAGAGGAGATAGTTCAGACACTGAAGGGCTTCAAGTTGATAAGGAGGCGGTATTGGATAGACTGTCTGTACTTAAAAGTTGTTAATACACCATGATCAAATGAGATGTACCCAAGGATACTGAAGCAAGAGAGAGCGGATGGGGTCGGGGGAGACAACAGAAACAGTAATTTGGATCAAAGTTAACACTCACTTGGGCAAATGCAGGTTGATTAAGGAAAGCCAGCATGATTTTGTTATGGACGAATTGTGTTTAACTAACTAGCTGGAGCTTTTTGATGAGAGGTAATGCTGTTGATGTGGTATACACGGACCTCCAAAAGGCATTTGATACAGTGCTGCACACAGCCTTGTGAGCCAAGCTGGAGCTCAGGAACTAAAGGGGACAGTAATATCATGGATACAAAATTGGCTGAGTGACAGGAAACAGCCATGGTGAATGGTCATGTTTTGGGCAGGAGGAAAGTTTGTGGTGGGGTTCTTCAGAGACTGGTGTTAGGATCCCTGCTCTTTCTGATATAAGCTAATTACCCAGACCTTGGCATTCAGGGCACGATTCCAAAATTTGTGGATGATATGCAATGTGGAAGTATTGTGAACTATGACAAGGATACTATTTATTTTTAGTTAGCAAATGTGAATCCTTGAACCCAAGCGTTAGTCTCATTTGCTGAGTTTAAGGTGATTAGTCTGCCTCCATGTTTGTGGAGGGGACGCTCCTTGGTAATGTGCAATATTTTATCTCTGCACAAGTGCATGAGGAGTTTATACTAAGGCCCCAGGAGTGGATTTTGGCTGCACAGAGGGTCTTGGCCTGTCCTTAAACTGTTTAACAAGGGTCACTGTCACCGGAATTTGTCACAAGGAATTTGTTAGCAACTTTCCATGTTTCCATCCCTTGATCCTAAGGATGTCAGCTGGCAGATCTTGCTCAGGAAGAGTGCTCCGTATGGGCCATCGAGATGGAAAATGGGCAGTGGGTGGCCTGAACAGGTCATCATGGGCTTTACTAATAGAGGCATGGAGTACAAAAGCAAGGAAGTCAGTGTTAAACTTGTATAAACACTGGTTCAACCTCAACTGGAGTATTGCATCCAGTTCTGGGTGCCACACGTTCGAAAGGATGTGAATGCATTAGCAAGGGTACAGAAAGGTTCGTGAGAATGGCACACAGCACTCCAGTTGTGGCCTAACCAGCGTTTTAAACAGTTCCAACATAACCTCCCTGCTCTTGTGTTCTATGCCTCGGCTAATAAAGGCCAACATCCCTTCTTAATCACCTTATCTCCCTGCCCTGCTACCTTCAGGGATCTGTGGATATGTACACCAAAGTCCCTCAGATCTTCAGTACTTTCCAGGATCCTACCATTCATAGTGTCATCTCTTGCCTTGTTAGCCCTCCCCAAGTGCATTACCTCACACTTTTCTGGGTTGAATTTCATTTGCCACTGCTCTGCCCACCTGACCAGTCCATTGATATCCACCTGCAGTTTATGGCTATTTACTGCCCTACCAATTTTTGTGTCATCCACAAACTTCTTGATCATACCCCCTACATTTAAGTCCAGATCACTTATGTACACCACAAACAGCAAAGGCCCCAACACCGAGCCCTGTGGAACCCCATTGGAAACAGACTTCCAGTCACAGAAACATCCCTCTACCATCACCCTCTGCTTCCTGCCTCTCAGCCAATTTTGGATCCAATGTGTCACTTTGTCATGGATCCCATGGGCTTTTGTGTTCTTGACCAGTCTGCCTTGTGGGACCTTATCAAAAGCCATGCTAAAATCCATGAAGACCACATCAAACACATTACCCTCATCAACACTCCTGGTTACCCTCTCAAAAAATTCAAACAAATTTGTCAAAAATTACCTGCCCTTAACAAATTGGTGCTGACTATCCCTGATTAATCTGTGTCTCTCCAAGTGCAGATATATTCTGTCCCTCAGAGTTCTTTCTACTAACTTCCCCACCACTGAGGTTAAACTGACTAACCTGTAATTTCCTGGTCTATCCCTTCCTTTTTTTAATAATGGGACAATGTTAGCAGTCCTCCAGTCCTCTGGCACCTCACCCATGGCCAGAGAGGATTTGAAGGTTACTGCTAGGATTTCTGATATCTCTTCCCTTGCATCCCTCAAAAGTCTGGGATACTTCTCATCCTGGCCTGTGGATTTATGCACTTTTAAGGCCACTAGTACCTCCACTCTCTCTCTCTCTCTCTCTCTGTTAATTTCCTCTAATATTTCACAGTCCCTGATATCTGTATCTGTGTTGTCCTTTTCCATTGTGAAGACCGACGCAAAGTATTCATTGAGCACTGTACCCACATCTTCTGGGTCCACACACACATTACCTCTCTGATCCCTAATTGACCCTACTCTTTCCCTGGTTATTCTATTGCTCTTTATACATTTAAAAAAAACCCCTTTCGGTTTTCCTTTATTCTACCCATCAATGCTTTCTTATACACTCTCTTAGCTTTCCGAGTTTCCATTTTTTAAGTTGCCCCCTGCACTTTTTATACTCCTCTAGAGACTATGCAATTTTGAGCCCTCGGTATCTGCCATAAGCTTCTCTCTTTTTCTTTACCTAACCTTCGTGTCCCTTGACATCAAGGGTTCTCTGGACTTTGTCCTCTTTGTCTTTATGGGCATGTCTTTGCCCTGTAGTCTCACTATTTCCTCATTGAATGCCTCCCACTGCTCTGACTCAGTTTTATCTGCTCCCAGTCCACTTGGGCCAAATCGTATCTTGTCTTAATAAAATTAACCCTTCCCCAGTTTAGAACTTTTATTCCCAGCCTTCTACTCTTATGGCTTCATTTGATGATCCCTCCAAGATATCATCCCTCCTCACTGCTATAATTGATTCCTTGATCAATATTGCAACCCTCCCACCCTGCTGTTCTATCCCCCTCTTGATCTGGTCTGAATACCCTATAACCAGGAGCTGTCAATCCTGCCCCTCTTTTAGCCAAGTCTCGGTGATCGTTATGATAC
Organism: Carcharodon carcharias; assembly: GCF_017639515.1. Lineage (NCBI taxonomy): Eukaryota > Metazoa > Chordata > Chondrichthyes > Lamniformes > Lamnidae > Carcharodon > Carcharodon carcharias. The sequence continues at coordinate 3,746,824 of NC_054469.1, forward strand.
CATACTCCCACGTGCCTATCTGTGCCCTCAGCTCGTGTGTCTTATTCCTCAGGTTCCTTGCATTAAAATATATCCCATTTAGCCTTGCTAAACTCACTTCTTTATTATCTAACCTATGTTTCCTCTGCCTTCCAGACTCAGTTACTAGTGTTTTAACTTCTAATTCCATCACAGCTTCTCTCCCCTCTGAACTACTTTTCAGGATCCCATCCCCCTGTCAATTTAGTTTAAATCCACCCCAGCAGCGTTAGCAAACCTCCCCGCGAGGATGTTGGTCCCGTTCCTGTTCAGATGTAACCCCTCCAACAGGTCCCACCTCCCCCAGAAACAGTCCCAATGCCCCAGGAATCTAAAGCCCTCCCTCCTGCACCATCTCTCCAGCCACACATTCTCTATCCTTCTGTTCCTATACTCACTGCTGTGTGGAACTGGGAGTAATCCGGAAATTACTACCTTTGAAGTCCTGCTTTTCAATTTCCTACCTAACTCCCTAAAGTCTGCTTGCAGGACCTCATTTCTCTTTCTTCCTGTGTCATTGGTCCCAACATAGACCACAACCTCTGGCTGTTCATCCTCCCCCTTCAGTAAGCCTGGGACTCTGGATTACTATTCCAACTAGTATGACAACAACGAAGGGAGGGTGGGGGAGAAGGATCACTAAGGTTGTATGAATATTTACAAAGCATTCTTAAACTGGAATATTTTCAAATGTTAGCTTCACTTTACAATGCCTGGAAGTTGGTAAATTCACACGTGCTGCACGCTTAGTTACGATTTCTGATGATACCATGCCAACATTGCAAACTACTGCACGCACCCCAGACAAATGAGTTTGTAGATTGACAGTAATCTGTCTTCCTGCAGAGTGTTCATTTGCTTAACAGTGTTCATGGAGCTTGTTGTGCAATTATTTGATGACACTTAAGTGAACCATAAACTGGGTGAGTTTATTTGAATGCCACAGCCTTTTGTTGCTCAGGTTATTCACCATGAATATTTCATTGCTGCTCAGTCATCTTTCAAAATTGGTTCCTCACTGTGTGTAAACTGACACACCCTATGTCCTGTAACAACACCTCTCTTCCTTTCAACTGTTTATGGACATATGTCATGGTTATCTATGGGGCCACCAGCCTTACCACCTCTCCTATCTCCCTGCTTGGCTCACACACTGAAGGTTAGGGCATTTTGTTATAGCAAAGACCAAGTTGAAAATCAAGTTGTTTTCAGGCATTGAAAATCATTGAGTTTAGGATAGTAACTGCAATAGAGCGAGCGCAGAACATAAGCTGGCTGGATGAATGAGAAACCAAGTGAAAATTTTAAAATGAGAATCTGGTGAGGGTAGAAAGGAGATGAAGAAGTGGAAATAAATACTACTTAATTTAAACTGAGGGATAAAAGCAAAAGAGTAATACTAGCAGCGTGGTGTTGGGTGGGAATGGTAGCATAGTGGTTATGTTCCTGGGCCAGTAATCCAGAGGCCTGGACTAATGCTCTGGAGACCTGAGTTCAAATCCCACAAAGACAGCTGGGGAATTTCATAAAATCACCGACTTCCAGAATTGTTACAGTACAGAAGGAGGCCACTCGGCCCTTTGTGTTTGCACCGGCTCTCCGCATGAGTATTATGACTCGGTGCCAATTTCCTACCTTAACCCATAACCCTGCACAATGTTTCTATTCAAATAATCATCTAATGCCCTCTAGAAAGAGGGATGAGGTCTTGCATCAAGAATTCAGGGGGTTAGGCAGTAGACTAAAAAGCAAGACCTCTCGGGTTGTAATCTCTGGATTACTCCCAGTGCCATATGCTAGCGAGCTCAGAAATAGGAGAATAGCACAGATGAATACGTGACTTAAGAGTTGGTGTAGGAGGGAGGGTTTTAGATTCCTGCATTACTGGGACCGTTCCTGGGGAAGGTGGGAGCTGTACAAGCGGAACGGTCTACATCTGAACCACAGCGGGACTAACATCCTTGTGGGTGGGTTTGCTAGTGCTGTTGGGAGGAGTTTAAACTAATTCGGCAGGGGAGGGGACACAGAATGTGAGCAGAATAGGGACACATCATAATACAGTAAAACAATCAAGTCAGAGGGAGTACAGCTGCAATAAGCTTCAAGGGAGTAAGGCAAGGCTGGATGGCCTCTACTTTAATGCCAGGAGTATTACAGGTAAAACGGATGAGTTAAGGGTGAGGATTGACACGTGGAATTGTGATATAGCAGTCATCACTGAGACATGGTTGAGGAAGGGGCAGGATTGGCAGCTCAACATTCTTCAGGCGAGACAGGGGAGGGGATAATAGAGGAGGCGGCATTGCATTATTAGTTAAGGAGTCAGTTACTGTAGTAGGGAGAGATGATATATTTGAGGGGGCATCGAATGAAGCTTTGTGGGTAGAGCTTATGAATAAAAAAGGGGCAGCCACGTTGTTAGGTGTTTATTATAGATCCCCAGATAGTCAGCGGGAAATTGAGGAGCAAATATGTGCACAATTTGCGGAGGTGTGTAAAAACAATAACAATAGGGTAATTATATTAGGTGATTTCAACTTTCCCAAAATTAATTGGGATAGACATAGTGTTAAGGGCTTGGATGGAGTGGATTTCTTGAAATGTGTACAGGAGAACTTTTTAGATCAATATGTAGAGGGTCCAACAAGGGACGGTGCATTGCTGGACCTAATTCTGGGGAATGAAGCCAGTCAGGTGGCTGAGGTGGTGGTGGGGGAGCATTTTAGTGATAGTGACCACAACATGGTACAGTTTAAGTTTGTTATAGACAAAGAAATAGACAAGTGCAAAAGAATGTTTTGGATTGGGGGAGAGTGGATTTTAGTAAAATAAGGCAGGATCTGGCCAAGGGAGACTGGGAACAGCTACTTGTGGGGAAATCTACAGAGGAACAGTGGGGGGTGTTCAAAAAGGAAATGGGGAGGGTACAGGCTCAACATGTTCCCTCTAGGGTGATAGGAAGTAGTAACAAGCCCAGAGAACCATGGATGACCGGAGGTATTCAGGTTACGATGAGAAGGAAAAGAGAGGCTTTTAGCAGGCACAAGGGAAGTAAATCAGCGGAGGCATTAGTGAAGTACAGGCAGTGCAGGGTGGAGCTTAAGAAAGCAATTAGGAGAGCAAAGAGGGGATATGAGAAAACTCTGGCTGTTAAAAGTAGGGAAAATCCCAAGGTATTCTATAAGTATATCAATGGGAAGAGGATAACCAGGGAAAGAGTAGGGCCCATAAGGGACCAAGGGGACAATCTATGGGTGGTGCCAGAGGACATCGTTAGAGTGTTGAATGAATACTTCACATCTGCCTTCACCCAAGAGAATGAGGATGAAGGTATCGAACTCTGGGAGAGAGATCATGAGGTTCTTAAGCAAATTGACGTAGGGAGTGACAAGGTATTGGAGGTGAACACAGTTAATGTTTCGAGTCCGAATGACCCTTCAACAGAACTAAGTAAAAATGTAAAAATAGAAAAGAGGTGAAATATAAGCTGGTTTAAGGGGGGTGGGACAGGTAGAGCCCCCCCCCCACCCCTGCCCTTTAAAGCATCTTATATTTCACCTCTTTTCTATTTTTACTTAGTTCTGTTGAAGAGTCACACAGACGCGAAACGTTAACTGTGTTCCTCTCCGCAGATGCTGTCAGACCTGCTGAGTTTTTCCAGCTATTTTTATTTTTGTTTTTGTTTTGGATTTCCAGCATCCCCAGTTTTTTGCTTTTATCAAGGTATTGGAGGTGTTGGCAGGTTTAAAAGTGGACAGTTCTCCAGTTCCGGATGATTTGTGTCCCAGATTGCTGAGGGAGGCAAGGGAGGAGATCACAGGGGCTCTGACCCAAATTTTTAATTCCTCTCTGGCAATGGGGGAGGTGCCAGAGGACTGGAGAACACCTAATGTGGTTCTGCTATTTAAGAAGGGTTGTAGAGAGAAGCCAGGGGACTATAGGCCAGTGAGTCTCACGTCAGTGGTAGGGAAACTATTGGAGAAAATTCTGAAGGAGAGAATCTATCTCCACTTGGAGAGGCAAAGTTTGATCAGGGATAGTCAGCATGGCTTTGTCAGAGGGAGGTCATGCCTAACAAATTTGATTGAATGTTTTGAGGAGGTAACCAGGTGTGTAGATGAGGGTAATGCAGTTCATGTAGTTTATATGGATTTCAGCAAAGCCTTTGACAAGGTCCCACATGGGAGACTTATAGAGAAGGCAAATGTACATGGGACACAGGGTAATTTGATAAGGTGGATTCAAAATTGGCTTAGTTGTAGGAGACAGAGGGTGATGACAGAAGGATGCTTTAGTGACTGGAAGCCAGTGTCCAGTGGTGTACCACAGGGATCTGTGCTGGGTCCCCTATTATTTGTCATTCATATAAACGACATAGATGACTATGTGGGGGTAGGATTAGTAAGTTTGCAGATGACACAAAGATTGGCCGGGTGGTTAACAATGCGGTTGAGTGTCTTGGGCTACAGGAAGATTTGGACGGGATGGTCAAATGGGCAGATAAGTGGCAGATGGAATTTAACCATGAAAAGTGTGAGGTAATACACTTTGGAAGGAGTAATTTGACAAGGAAGTATTCAATGAGCGGCATGACACTAGGAAGTTCTGAGGAACAAAGGGACCTTGGTGTGTGTGTCCATAGATCTCTGAAGGCAGAGGGGCATGTTAGTGGGGTGGTGAAAAAGGCATATGGGACACTTGCCTTTATCAATCCAGGCATAGATTACAAAAGTAGGGAGGTCATGTTGGAGTTGTATAGAACCTTGGTGAGGTCACAGCTGGAGTACTGTGTGCAGTTCTGGTCGCCACATTATAGGAAGGATGTGATTGCACTGGAGGGGGTGCAGAGGAGATTCACCAGGATGTTGCCTGGGATGAAACATTTAAGTGATGAAGAGAGGTTGGATAGACTTGGGTTGTTTTCGTTGGAGCAGAGAAGACTGAGGGGTGACCTGATCGAGGTGCACAAGATTATGAGGGGCATGGACAGGGTGGATAGGGAGCAGCTGTTCCCCTTAGTTGAAGGGTCAGTCACAAGGGGGCATAAGTTCAAGGTGAGGGGCAGGAGGTTTAGGGGGGATGTGAGGAAAAACCTTTTTACCCAGAGGGTGGTGACGGTCTTGAATGCGCTGCCTGGGAGGGTGGTGGAGGCGGGTTGCCTCACATCCTTTAAAAAGTACCTGGATGAGCACTTGGCACATCATAACATTCAAGGCAATGGGCCAAGTGCTGGTAAATGGGATTAGGTAGGTAGGTCAGGTGTTTCTCACGTGTCGGTGCAGACTCATTGGGCCGAAGGGCCTCGTCTGCATTGTGTGATTCTGTGATTCAATGCCTCGCTTTTTATTTTTTTTTATTCATTCACTGGATGTGGGCTTCGCATTGCCCATCCCTAGTTACACTTGAGAAGGTGGTGGTGAGCTGCCTTCTTGAGCCGCTGCAGTCCATGTGGTGTAGGTACACCCACAGTGCTGTTAGGGAGGGAGTTCCAGGATTTTGACCCAGCGACAGTGAAGGAACGGCGATATATTTCCAAGTCAGGATGATGGGTGGCTTGGAGGGGAACTTCCAGGTGGTGGTGTTCCCATCTATCTGCTGTCCTTTTCCTTCTAGATGGTAGTGGTCATGGGTTTGGAAGATGCTGTCTAAGGAGCCTTGGTGAATTCCTGCAGTTCATCTTGTAGATGGTACACACTGCTGCTACTGTGCGTCGGTGGTGAAGTGAATGTATGTGGATGTGGTGCCAAACAAGCGGCTGCTTTGTCCTGGACACTGTCAAGCTTCTTGAGCGTTGTAGGAGCTGCACTCATCCAGGCAAGTAGGGAGTATTCCATCACACTCCTGACTTGTGCCTTGAAGATGGTGGACAGGCAGTCAGGAGGTGAGTTACTCATCGCGGGATTCTTAGCCTCTGACCTACTCTTGTAGCCACAGTGTTTATATGGCTAGTCCAGTTCAGTTTCTGGTCAATGGTAACCCCCCAGCATGTTGATAGTGGGGGATTCAGTGATGGTAATGCCATTGAAAGTCAAGGGGAAATTCTCTCTTGTTGGAGATGGTCACTGCCTCGCACTTGTGTGGCATGAATGTTACTTGCCACTTGTCAGCCCAAGCCTGGATATTGTCCAGGTTTTGCTGCATTTGGACATGGACTGCTTCAGTATCTGAGGAGGCGAGAATGGTGCTGAACATTGTGTAATCATCAGCGAACATCCCCCCTTCTGACTTTATAATGGAAGGAAGGTCATTGATGAAGCAGCTGAAGATGGTTGGGCCGAGGACACTACCCTGAGGAACTCCTGCAGTGATGTCCTGGAGCTGAGATGACTGACCTCAAACAACCACAACCATCTTCCTTTGTGCTGGGTATGACTCCAACCAGTGGAGGTTTTCCCACTGATTCCCATTGACTCCAGTTTTGCTCGGGCTCCTTGATGCCACACTCGGTCAAATGCTGCCTTGATGTCAAGGGAGTCACTCTCACCTCACCTCGGGAGTTTAGCTCTTTTGTCCATGTTTGATCCAAGGCTGTAATGAGGTCAGGAGCTGAGTGGCCCTGGTGGAACCCAAACTGGGCATCAGTGAGCAGGTTATTGCTAAGCAAGTGCTGCTTGATAACACTGTTGATGACCCCTTCCATTACTTTACTCATAATCGAAAGTAGACTGATGGGACGGTAATTGGCCGGGTTGAATTTGTCCTGCTTTTTGTGTACAGGACATACCTGGGCAATTTTCCACATAGCCGGGTAGATGCCAGTGTTGTAGCTGTACTGGAACAGCTTGGCTAGGGGTGCGGCAAGTTCTGGAGCACAAGTCTTCAGCAGTTTTGCCGGAATTTTGTCGGGGCCCATATCCAGTGCCTTCAGTCATTTCTTGATTTGAGATGGACTGAATCGAATTGGCTGAAGACTGGCATCTGTGGTGTTGGGGACCTCTGGAGGAGGCAGAGAAAGATTGTTGACTCAGCACTTCTGGCTGAAGATTGTAGCAAATGTGGGATTGCTTAGCCCTGTCTATCACTTGCTGCTTATGCTGTTTGGCACACGAGTAGTCCTGTGTTATAGCTTCACCAGGTTGACACCTCATTTTTAGGTATGTCTGGTGCTGCTCCTGGCATGCCCTCCTGCTCTCTTCATTGAACTAGGGTTGATCCTCTGGCTTGATGGGTAATGGTAGGGTGAGGGATATGAGGTTACAGGTTGTAAATCTGCTGCTGCGGATGTCTCACAACATCTCATGGATGCTCAGTCTTGAGTTGTTGGATGTGTTTGAAATCTATCCCATTTAACATGGTGGTAGCACCACACAACACGATGGAGGGTACCCTCAATGTGAAGCGGGACTTCATCTCCACAACGATGGTGCGGTGGTCACGCTTACCGATACTGTCGTGGGTAGATGCATCTGCGGCAGGCAGGTTGGTGAGGATGAGGTTAGGTATGTTTCTCCCTCTTGTTGGTTCCCTCACCACCTGCTGCAGACCCAGTCGAGCAGCTATGTCCTTTAGGACTCGGCCAGCTCGGTCAGTGGTGAAGAAGTTTTTTTGATCACACTTGCTTCTTTTGTAAATCACTTAAATCTGTTCACTCTCATTCTTGATACTTTTAATACTGGGAACAGTTTCTCTCTATCTACTCTGTCTAGCCCCCTCATGATTTTGAACACCTCTGTAAAATCTCCTCATAACCTCCTCTCCAAGGAGTACAGACCCACCTTCTCCACCATATCTTCATAAGTGAAGTTTCTCATCCCTGGAACCATTTTGTAACTCTCTCCTAAAGTGCGGTGCCCAGAACTGCACATGCAACTCCAGCTGAGGCCTAACTATTGTCCCATAAAAGTTCAGCATAACTTACTCGCTCTTGTACTCTCTGTCCCTATTAATAAAGCCAAGCATGCTGTATGCTTTATGAACTGCTCTCTCCACCTGTTGTCACACCTGATATGCACAGATACATCGAGGTCCCTCTGCTCCTGCACACTCTTTATATTGTCTGTCCATGCTCTTCCTACCAAAATGCATCACCTCACTTCTCCAAATTGAACTTCATCTGCCTCCTATCTGCCCACTCCACCAACTTATCTATGTCCTCTTGAAGTTCCACACCATCCTTCTCGCAGTTCACAACACTCCCAAGCTTCGTATCATCCACAAACTTTGAAATTGTCCCCTGCACACCAAGATCTAGATCATTAATATATATCAGGAAAAGCTAGGGCCCCAATTCTGACCTCTGGAGAACTCCATTACAAACCTTCCTCCAACCTGAAAAATACTCACTTAGCATCATTCGCTGTTTCCTATTACTCGGCCAATTTTCTATTAATGTTGCTGCTGTCCTTTTATTTTGCTTTAATCCATTCATGGGGCGTCAGCATCGCTGGCTGGGCCAGCATTTATTGTTCATCTCTAGTTGCCCTTGAGAAGGTGGCAGTACCTTTTTGAACTGCTGCAGTGCATTTGGTGTTAGGGAGGGAGTTCCAGGATTTTGACCCAGCGACAGTGAAGGAACAGTGATATATTTCCAAGTCAGGATGGTGAGTGACTTGGAGGGGAACTTCAGGTGGTGGTGTTCCCATCTATCTGCTGCCCTTGTCCTAAATTATAGTCGTAGATTTGGAAAAGGGGATTTACACATGGATGAAGGGGCCACGGCTGAGTTATTAAATGAATACTTTGCATCCGTCTTTACCAAGGAGGAAGATGCTATCCAGGCCATAGTGACAGACAAGGAAACTCTGTCACTAGAAGGGCTCAAAACTGATAAGGAGGAAGTGTTGAATAGATTGTAGGTACTTAAAGTTTGGAAAGCACTGTCTAAGGAGGCTTGGTGAGTTCCTTGAGCTATAACTTTTCTCACAAGTCTGTTGTGTGGCGCTGTCTCAAATGCCTTTTGGAAGTCCATGTACATCACATCAAGAGCATTACCCTCATCAACTCTCTCTGTTGACTCTTCAAAAAACTCCAGCAAGTTAGCTAAACACAATTTTCGCTTATGAAATCCATGCTGGCTCTTCCTAATCAACCCACATTTTTCTAATATGACTATCAATTCTATCTTGAATAATTGTTTCTAGAAGCTTCCCCGCCACTGAAGTTAAACTGACTGGTCTGTAATTGCTGGGCTTATCCTTACAACCCGTTTTAAACAAGGACATAATGTTTGCAATTCTCCAGTCCTCTGGGACCTCCCCTGAGTCTAGGGAAGACTGAAAAATTATGATCAGTGCTCCTGAAATTTCCACTCTCACTTCCTTCAATATCCTTGGATGCATCTCATCCGGTCCCGGTGCCTTGTCAACTTTAAGTACTGACAGTCTATTCAACACTTCCTCTTATCAGTTTTGAGCCCTTCTAGTGACAGAGTTTCCTTGACTGTCACCGTGGCCTGGGTAGCATCTACCTCCTTGGTAAAGACGGATGCAAAGTATTCATTTAATATCTCAGCCATGGCCCCTTTGTCCATGTGTAAATTCCCTTTTTGATCCCGAATCAGCCCTACTCCTACTTTTACCACGCTTTTACTATTTATATGCCTATAGAAGACTTTGGGATTCCCCTTTCTGTTGGCTGCCAGTCTTTTCTCATAATCCTTCTTTGCTTCTCTAATATGCTTTTTCACCTCCTCTCTGAACCTTCTGTATTCCTTTTGGTTCTCAATTGTATTTTCTACCTGACACCGGTTGTAAGCACACTTTTCTTCTTTATCTTAATTTCAATCTCCTTTTTCATCCAGGGAGCTCTGCATTTATTTGCACTACCTTTCCCTTGTGAGGGAATATACCTTGACAGTGACCGAATCATTTCTTCTTCTTTGAAGGTAGCCCATTGTTCAGCAATAGTTTTTCCCACCAGTCTTTGGTTCCAGTCTATCCGTCCCAGCTCCCTTCTTGCCCTATTGAAGGTGGCTCTCCCCCAGTTAATTATTCTTATTCTGGATTGCCCATTGTCCTTTTCTACTTTCATCCTAAATACAACACAATGATCATTGTCTCCTAAATGTTCTCCCATTGAAACTTGATCTATTTGGCTCACCTCATTGCCAAGATCCAGCTCGAGCAGTGCCTCCTTTCTTGTTGGACTGGATACATACTGCTGTAGAAAATTCTCCCTAACATATTCTAGGAATTCTTGCCCCTCTCTGCCCTTTACACTACCACTAACCCAGTCTACATTTGGGTAATTGAAATCCCCCATTATACCTACTCTATAATGCCTGCACCTCTCTGTAATTTCCATGCAGATTTGTTCTTCTACGTCCTTCTCACTAATTGCCGGACCATAGACTACACCGAGCAATGTAATTCCCTCTTTTTTGTTCCTTACCTCTAGCCAAATTGATTCTGTCCTTGAACCCTCTGGGAAACCCTCTTTCTCCAGCACTGCAATGCTCTCCTTAACCAATACCGTCACCCCTCCTCCTTTCCTTCCTTTCCTATCTCTTCAGAACACCTTGAACACAGGAATATTTAACACACAGTTCTGCCCTTCCTTGAGCCAGGTCTCTGTTATCAACACAACATCATGGCAATCTGCGCCTGTAATTCTTATTTACTGTATCCTGTGCATTCACATACATGCGGTATAACTCTGATTTAGACCTCATTACTTTCTTCCTTACTCTTGATTCCACCTATTAACTTGCTATTCTCTATTCTAGTGCTATCTATTACTCCCAGTATTTTGTGCACTTTGGTATTACTCTCTGTTTAAAAATAAGGAGTCACCCATTTAAAACAAAGGTGAGGCAAAATGTTTTTACTCAGAGGCTCGTGGGTCCTTGGAACTGTCTCCCTGAAAAGGCAGTGGAAGCAGAGACTTTGAATAATTTTTAAGGCAGAGGTGGATAGATTCTTGGTAAGCAAGGGGGTGATAGGTTATTGGGGATAAGCGGGATGCAGATTTCCGGTTACTATCAGATCAGCCATGATCTTATTAAATGTTGGAGCAGGTTCAAGGGGCTGAATGGCCTACTCCTCCTTGTTTGTACGTTCATATGTAATATTCTCTTCTGGTTCCCACCCCTTCCCTGGCCGAATTAGTTTAAAGCCCTCCCAACAGCATGAACAAAATGCCCTGCAAGGAACTCATTCCTGCTCTGTTCAGGTGTAGCCTGTCCAGCTCGTACAAGTGCCATCTCCCCCAGAGCCAGTCCCAGGAATCTAAAGCCCTCCCTCCTGCTGCATCTTCCCAGCCACGCATTCATCTGCCTGTTTCTGTACTCACTGGCACATGGCACGGGGAGTAATAAGGCACAGCTTTAAAGTATTTTGCAAAAAAAACAAATGCAAGGTGAGAAAAACATTTTTTCTCACAGGGAGTAGTTAGGGTTTGGAATGCACTGCCTGGAAGTGTGGAGGGGGCAGGTTCGATTGAGGCATTCAAGGGGGCATTGGATGATTATTTAAACAGAAATCGTGTGCAGGGTAATGGGGAAAAGGCAGGAGATTGGAACTAAGTTACGATGCTCAGAGCTGGTGCAGTTACGATGGGCCGAATGGCCTTCTTCTACACCGTAACAATTGTGTGATTCTGTGATGACTACTTTTGAGGTCCTGCATACTAACTTTCTACCAAGCTGCATAAATTCTGTCTGCAGTATCATTAATTCAATTAATTAATAAATCTAAAGTTAGTTACCTATGAAGCTCCCAGATCGTCATAAAAACCCATCTGGCTCACTAATGTCCTTTTAGGAAAGGAAATCTGCTGTCATTATCCAGTCTGCCCTGCATGATACTCCAGAGCCACTGCAATGTGGTTGATTCTTAAGAACACAAATAGGAGCAGGAGTAGACCATATGGCCCATCAAGCCTGCTTCGCCATTCACTATGATCATGGCTGATCTTGGACTTCAACTCCACATTCCTGCCTGCTCCCCGTATCCCTTAATTCCCTGAGAGACCAAAAACTCTATCCCAGCCTTAAATGTATTCAAGTATGTGGAGCATCCACAACCCTCTTGAGCAAAGAATTCCAAAGATTCACAACTCTTTGGGAAGTAATTTCTCCTCATCGCATCGCATCGCAGATCGACCACTTATCTTAACGATTGGATAAAGGGACCTGCCACACAGGATAAAGTATTGTAGCTAAATTTAAAGATGATGACAAAGATAGGTAGGACAGCAAGTTGTGAAGAGGATATAAAGAGTATGCAAAGGAATATAGATAGGTTAGGTGAGTGGGAAAATTTTGACAGATTGGGTATTATGTGGGAAAATGTGAGTTTGTCCACTTTGCCAGGAAGCATAGAAAAGCAGAATATTATTTAAATGGAGAGACATTGCAGAATACTGCACTACAGAGGGATTGTTGTATCCTTGTACATAAATCACAAAAAGCTAGCATGGAGATATAGCAAATAATTAGGAAAGCAAATTGAATGTTGGCCTTTATTGCAAGGGAGATGGAGTATTTAAGTAGGGAAATATTGCTGCAGGACATGGGTAAGACCACACCTGGACTCCTTTGTGCAGTTTTGGCCTCCTTACTTAAGAAAGGATATACTTGCACTGGGAGCAGCTCAGAGAAAGTTCATTAGGCCAACTCCTAGGATGAACATGTCCCCTACAAAAATAAGAGTGGTACTCCCAGATCTAGACCTCCCTGGTTGTCTTGAGGAATACAGGGGAAGATCAAACAGAAAAGTAAAGGTTATGATAGGCACAAAGAACTAAGCACTGCCGATAGCCTCGACGAATATAGGAAGTGCAGGGACGAAGTAAAAAAGGAAATAAGGAAATCAAAGAGGGAGCATGAAAAAAGATTAGCAAGTAAAGATGTTTTACCAATACATTAATGCTAAAAGGTTAGTTAAGGAAAAAGTGGGACCTATCAGAGATGAAGATGGAAACTTGTGTGTAGTTGCAGAGGCTGTGGGAAGGGTTTTGAATGAATATTTTGTCTCCGTGTTTACAAAGGAAAGGGAGGATGTAGATATAGTCCAGGAGGAACACTGCGAGATATTGGACGGGATAGTCATAAAGAGAAAGGAAGTACTTGAAGGGCTGAACGACTTGAAAGTGGATAAGTCACCAGGGCCAGATGGGTTGTTTCCGAGGCTGCTGAAGGAAGCCAGGGAGGAGATAGCAGATGCTCTGAGGATGATTTTCCAATCTTCACTAGATACAGGGGAGGTACCGGAGGACTGGAGAAATGCAAACGTAGTTCCATTGTTTAAAAAGGGATCAAAGGAAATGCCAAACAATTATAGGCCAGTTAGTCTTACATCGGTGGTGAGCAAATTAGTAGAATCAATCCTGAGAGATAGGATTAACTGTCATGTGGAAAGGCATGGACTAGTCAGGGATGGTCAGCATGGATTTGTTAAAGGAAGGTCTTGCCTCACAAATTTGATTGAATTCTTTGAGGAAGTGACAAGAAGGGTTGATGAAGGTAGTGCAGTGGATGTTGTGTACATGGATTTTAGCAAGGCATTTGACAAGGTCCCACATGGCAGATTGGTCAGGAAAGTAAAAGCCCATGGGATTCAGGGTAATGTGGCAAACTGGATAAAAGGTTGGCTTTGTAACAGGAACAAAGGGTAATGGTCGATGGATGCCCTTGCGAATGGAAAGTTGTCTCAAGTGGTGTTCCACAGGGCTCGGTGTTGAGACCCTTGCTGTTTGTGTTATATATTAACGATTTGGACATGAATGTGGGGGGCACGATTGGGAAATTTGCAGATGACACAAACATTGGCTGAGTAGTGGATAGTGTAGAGGATAGCCATAATCTCCAAAACAATATAGATGGGTTGGTGGAGTGGGCGGTAAAGTGGCAGATGGATTTTAACATAGAGAAGTGTAAGGTCATACATTTAGAAAGGTCAAACAGTTATAGGGATTATACAATAAATGGGAATATACTAAGAGGGGTAGATGAAGTGAGAGATCTTGGCATACACGTACACAGGTCCCTGAAGGCAGTAGTTCAAGTAGACAATGTTGTAAAGAAGGCATATGGAATGCTCTCCTTCATTGGCAGAAGTATAGAATATAAAAGTAAGGATATAATATTGGAATTGTATAAAACACTGGTGAGGCCACAACTGGAGTATTGTGTGCAGTTCTGGTCACATTACAGGAAGGACGTAATAGCTCTGGAGAGAGTGCAGAGGAGGTTTACAAGAATGTTGCCAGGGTTAGAAAAGTGTAGCTACGAGGAGAGATCAGATAGGTTGAGGTTATTTTCCTTAGAACAAAGAAGGCTGAGAGGTGACTTGATTGAGGTGCACAAAATTAGAGGGGAATATATAGAGTGGACAGGATGAAATTATTTCCCTTGGAGGAGAATTCTAGAACCAGGGGACATAGATTCAAGATAAGTGGCAGAAGGTGTAGGGGGGACATGAGGAAGAACTTTTTTACGCAGAGGGTAGTGGGTGTCTGGAATTCGCTGCCCAAGTTGGTAGAGGCAGAAACTCTAAACTCTTTTAAAAAGCACCTGGATCTGCACCTTAAGTGCTGTAAGCTGTAGAGCTATGGGCTGGGTGCAGGAAGGTGAGATTAGAAAGGGCACCTGGGTGTCCTCAGGCTGGCATGGACAAGATGGGCTGAATGGCCTCCTCCTGTGCTGTAACTTTTCTATGGTTCTATGAAGGCGTGGTGTTATGAGGGAATGTTGAGTAAGTGTGGCCAATACGCATTGGAGTTTAGAAAAATGAGTGATGATCTATTGAAATATAAAATCTGAGAGGATTTGACAGGGTAGATGTGAAGTGGATGTTCCCTCTCACGGGGGGAATATAGAACTAGGGAGCACAGTTTCAAAATAATTCCCATTTAAATGGAGGTGAGGAGAAATTTATTCTCTAAGGGTTGTTAGTCTCAGGAATTCTGTAACCTAGAGAGCAGTGGAATCTCTGACATTAAATATAGTTAAGGCTGAGTTAGGCAGACTTTGATTGAGAAAGGATGAAAGCAGGCTTGTCCAACGTCTGGCCCATGGCCCCTCTGTGTGGCCCGCAGAGCCAGTGTTCAAAATTCAGGTCAAAAAGGTGAGTTTCAATGGAAGATTCTGCATGGAGCTGATCCTCCAATCAGAAGCTGATAGGAGGTGCAGCAAACACTGGTGTTAGTAAGTGTGCTGAGGGAAGTGAAGGTATGGCAGGGCTGGAGCCAGGTACGTCCTGCTCCTGGAAGGCAAGGTTTTGGTGGCCTGGAAGGGATGTGAAGTCACGAGGGTCCTGGGAGGTAAGGGTGGGGGTGCAAAGTCTTGTCTGGCCCAAGGGGGTGGGGATGGGGGTGCGAAGTCACATTGGGCCCATGGAGGGCAAAATTTTGGCAGGCCAAGGAAAAGGCAGTCCGTGTTGAGTATGTGGGAGTGAGAGAGTGAGCTTGAGTGTCTGGGGTGGGGGGGAGAGTGTGTGTGTGCGTGTGGAGGGGGAGTGAAGGAGTGTGTCTGTAAGTGTGTGGGGAATTGAGAGAATGTGGCTGAGAGTGTGTGTGTGTGTGTAGGGCAGGGGGGGGGGGTGGGGGGGGGGTGGTAGTGCGATCTGCCATGCACCCAGTTTCAGCTTTCTCACTCACTCTCACTGCCACACACCAACACACAAACACGCACCTACTCACGGTGGGGGGTGAGGGTGAGTGAGCGAGCTCCCTGAGACTGGGAGTGAGCCGGACACACATTCTGACCCTCACACACCCCGGTCAGTTTTATTAATTACTCTTTTTTAAATTAACAGTTTATTGCTGTGACGTATCTGTACTTTTGCTTAGCCTTTGTTTCTTTCCTTAAAACCCAACTTTTTTTTTTAAATTGGCTGCCAAACCTTATCTTACCAAAATTTTCTCATTGGCCCCTTGAGTGAGAAAAATGTGCAAATGTGCCTCCTCCACCGAGCAGGAAGGTTGGACAAGCCTGGAGTAAGGGATTATGGGGGACAGGCAAAAAAGTGGCTACAATCAGATCAGCCAGGATCTTACTGAATGATGGAGCAGTCCCAATGGGCCAAATGACCTACTCCTCCTATGATGCTGTGATCTTACTACATCTGGAATGTTATCAGGGTCATAGCCTTTGCTGTACCAAGGGCCAATAGTCATTGCTTGATATCACGAAGAGGGGATTGAATTGGCTGCGATGGAGCAGCCACTCGCCATCTTTAGCACGGCGATTATTTTGCCATTGAGGATTTGATTGGCTAGCTTTGAATCAGTCATGTAGTACAGGGCTAGAGTGTTGTGGGGCTAGATCACATAAGGCTGCCAAGTTCCCATGTCTGATGGATATTGGTAAATCAGTTGGGCTCTTGTAAAAGTTTTTTTTTCTGTACCCAGCCCACAATTTATGAGGATTATTAAGTTCAAATTGCCATTGTGGAGTTTGACCTTTTGACCTTCACATTTGCTAGTGCTCATGCAATAACCAGCAAACAGCTTTACTCCATCGATGAAAAAGGCATTGAATGAGTGATGAGAGAGCTTAATGGGACAAGCGCTGCATCCCACAGTGTGAGTAAATAGAAATGCAGTCTCCACTTCTATGGTTCTGTGTTTGTATGATGTGACCCAGTAATCCCCCAAATGGCTCACTGATTGGGTAGACCTTCACTGTCATGGTGCAGTGGGATTGTTTGTGTTCTTGTGAAGCTTAGAAGCTTTGTGCTCACTTTTCTTTTTTTCCAGTTCCTGAGAGTGAGGACATTAACAGGATCAACCTACAACTGCAGATCTGGGATGTCCTTCACTGGAAATTTGATAGAGCGGTTCATGCTGGTGGATTGTAATGCTGTTCTCTGTGGCTCCTACAGGTAAGTATCAGTCTGAATTCTTGACCTCTGAACTGCACAGAATGCTGGCTGATACTATCTCAGTCAATGCACACAGCCATCTTTCACGGGAAAAACCTGTTTCTAATGCATAATTGAAGAGTTTACACTCTGTTGATACCAATTTGCCTTTCCTCACAGTGTTGCAGCCTGTTGGCTATTTACCTGGTGAGGACCTACATGAATGAATTTGAGATGTGAGCATAATCCCTTAACACACATTTGCACCAACTAGGCAACAAAGTGGGTAAATCTAAAACTACAAAAAGTGGGCAAAACAATGGCAGATAGAGTTCAGCGGGAAGTGTGTGGTCATTCTTTTTGGATGTTCAAAAGCTAAATTAGATTTTTTTTTATATGGTGACAGGCTAGGAACTGTGGAAAATCAAAGGGATTTAGGTGTCCATGTGCAAAAAAGTCAATAAAAGCTCACACACAATTGTAACAAGTAATGAAGAATGTTTATGGAGTTTTGTTTTAATATTCATTCTTAGCAAATATGGTAAATATGGCTTATATATTGGTAAGTAAACTGGTTTTACCATATTTAGCTGTGACCTCTTAGCTAATAGGGAGGACATAACACAATCAGTTCACAGGTTTGGCTTTATAGGCAGCTATGGCATTGGCCCCATTCCCATATCCAACAGGTTTGACAGAATGCTTTTGTGTGTGTAGTGCTGTGTGCTTTTGGAAAGGTTCTGGGGAACAGGACTGTAATCACTCTGCAATGATTGATACTGAATGTGTCGATTCATGCAAAGCTTCTTTTTAATGTTTTGTTCCTTATCCTGCAGCTTTATGTGGTCCTTTGAGAAGATTCATCGCAGTATTGTTCAGCGGTTTCAAGGAGAGCTTGTGGCAATTTTTGATGAAGAATTTCGGATTCTTTTTGCCCAGTCAAACCCTCTCTCTGGGTTAGAGAATCCAATGCCAGACATGGATAATTATTACACCGTGGCACCGTACCAGTCCACTGATAGGCGGCGATACAAACAAAACCCAAGATACATGCAGCAAGAGGACATGTTTTCACAGCATTCTGGCTATTCGTGGGCAGACTCGGATCCTGATCACTTTCCCCACAATTTTAGACAAAGCGATGTCTACAGGCACATCAAGGAGGACATTGGGGGCATTAGAGGCTGCATGAAACAATTTGCACGTTTTCAGGAGAAAACTCAGCTTGAACCCACATCCAGTGCTGTTCTGAGGACAAAAAGGTTGGAAATGAATGCATTCAAACGGAGAAGTTATGCAGAAGGGACTTTGGAAAGTTATGATGCTTTGGAACATCGATATGGACGAATAAGTGAGCACTATGATCAATTAGATGCCAGATCTGAGCAATTGTTCCGAGAAAAGATGTATCCTTTGGAGCCTTCATTAATAAGGAATAGAATCAACTCTTTAAGCAGTCAGCATCTAAGAGACAGCCAGGGAATGCTTGAACGAATTAAGCAAAACCGAATAGGTAGGCATCAGTATGATGAGTCAGTAGAACAGCCAAGGCACAGATATGATCCCAGGAATTGTGAAGAGACTTACCTGTATGGTTTACCAGTCCATCCACCTCTGATAAACTATGAACCTTCTCACTCCTCCAAAGAAGTTCGACATGGTTCAAGTGATCTAGAGATGGTGAGTGATGGAAGATTGGGTCTGAAAATACAGAAGCGCCCCAACATTGGCCAGTCATATGCCTGCCAAAAGTCTCCAACTCAGAAACAAGTTCTGGATCCAAAAATGCTTTTCACTGAGTCAAGTCTGGGTCGAAAATCTGAAGATCAGCCCACCAAACATGGGCTGAGGAGATGGAGAATTGGCTCCTATCTCAGTGCTTATCCAGATGAGTACACAGAACAGCTTGCTGAGGGCATTTCTGCACCAGATGAACCTCAGGGCAATGATGAAGTGCTTCAGGGTTCAAGGAAAAACACTACTTTTGAGACAACCTTGTTAAGAGATTCTCCACAGATGACAACTTATAAACGCTTAGATCTATACAACTTGAAGCACCCCAAAACAGATGTGTTTGATGGCCAGTCTCAGTCATCAGATAAAGGAAACGAGGAGCAAAATGTGAAGCTGGCAAAGCATGAATCCATGCGTAGTAAGCTTAACCCGATGTTACAAAGGAGTTCTCGGCTGCGTTCTTCACTGATCTTTAGTTCTTCAAAAGCAGAGCAGCATATCTCACAAAAAGGGAAAATGAACTTGAGCATCAGGGAGCATATAGAGAATGAAGAAAAGGAATCTGAAGAGATTCAGGAACCCACAGCAACTGCTGGTCTTCAAGAAAATAGTGGCAAGCAGGTGCTCAGCAATGACCAAACCAAACAAATCCAACATTCAATGCCTGCCAACATCTTGCCAAGTGAGGCTGCCAAAACTTCACAACCAAATCTCAAAGAGGTTATTGCTGGAAAGCCACCAGACTTGGACCTGAGTAAGCAGCAGAGTAATTCTGGTTTGGGTAGTTGTGACCCAGACCTGCAATCCAGTGCCCAACCTAGGGCACAGCCAAAAATAGACCTTCAACTGAGCAAAAAGGTTCAAGATGCCATTCAGAAAATGACCCAGCGCACATTACTACCTAAAGAAATTAAACCATCACCCGTTATACAGTCAGCAAAAACTGAAAAGCTGCCTGTAGAAAAATCTGGAAATATCAATAATTCTGGGCAGCAAGGATCCCAACCCTGTCCTCAACGAGGCCCCCAACCCTCTCAGATGGATGCCAAGCCTTCTCCTCAACCAAGACACCAACCTCCTGAATCAGCTACTCAGAATAATGCCACCAGTCCCAGAGAGGTTCTGAGACACTCCACTGGTTCCATTGAAGTTCAGCACTCCTCTACATCGACATTAGAGCAGATCAATGACAGTTTAGCAAAGGTCAAGATGCATTCATCTGCTGTGTGTCTGGACACAAGAGGGAGTAAAGAAGATGAGGTGGGAGGGGAACCTGAAGTTTTGAACTTGATTCCAAAGAGTCCTTTAAGAGGGAAAAGTTTTGTCAACCTCCCTGGTGTCACAAAACCAAAAGAAATGGCCAGCAATGTAGAGCTAGGGCAACGTCTGACTTCAGCCACAGAGAATGAGAAGAATCCTGAAAAATCACCAAAAATTGTCCATAGTGAGGCAGTACCTTCCAACCCTGAGAAAGAGGAGAAACTACGCAGACCTCCAACCAATCCCACAGCAACCAAAATTTTACAAACTGTCCAGGGGAGCAGGTATTCCACATCTACTTCCAATGCCCTGTACAGCAGCAACCTTCGAGATGACACCAAAGTCATCCTGGAGCAAATCTCGGCCAACAGTCAAAAGAACCGGGCCGAGAATGCCAAAGTGCAGCATTCCACCACCAATGAAGTTGATGGTCCTGGAGGCTCAACTGAGCAGAAGCTTACACCCGAGTCAGACAAAACAGACTCTGATAAAAAGCAGTTTGGTATCTCGTCAGGTCTTGAAAACCTGATTAAGAACAAAGGCAAATCGCAAACTTCACTTGATTATATAGACCCTCTAATTAAGAGGATGGATAGTTTTCGAAAGGAGAAGCGGGTATACAGTAGATTCGAAGTCTTCTATAAGAAAGATGACTCTTCGAAAACAGAGGACACCTCTGCAGCACAACAAAGTAACAGAACACAAGATTCCAAGGATATAGATGGTGGAGACAAAAAAAAATCTTCAAAAATTATTCCCAAATTTTTTGGGACACTTAGGAGGTTTTAATGCTCCCTGTGACTTACCAAACTAAGTGGAGCTAAACCACAAGTACCTGGACTGCTTGATGTTGGATGCTGACATTGATGATTTTTGTTCAAAAATTATCGCTTGCTGCTCCAAACTGTAGGCAACAACTGAAATGAGAGAGGGTCACCAATAGCACTGAGTAACTGACACCTACATATAGCCTTTAACATAGCTTTGCGATGGAAGGAAAAGGAAAGATTGGACACTGCACAGAAATTGGGGTAGAATTTAGAGGAGATCAAAGACTTGGTCAAGGAGATGGATTTTAAATAGGTTTCTTGAGGGGTGAGGTGGGGGGAAGAGAAACATTGAGATGGACAGACAGGAATAGCTGCCTTCACATATTGGACAAGTTTCAAGGGAAGGAGTGAGGCGCTTGTTTCTCCAAGATGCCAGTGATGCCTAAATTGTAGCTAGCCGTATACAAACTTGCATTTATAATGTAGTTATTTTCATAGGGGGCAGGTTTCGTCTTGCTTGTGCTTTAAAAATAAAAATTGTTAGCAGATAAATATTTACAATTAGTCAAACATGTGTAATGCAACCTCAGCTATGTACTGTGCAGATGGATTGGCATTTTGGGCCAATAGTTTGTTATATAAAAAGCCAATAGTTTCAGCTACTGATGACCAGTGTTAAAGGTTATTTCTTAAATCTGTTACACAAGCCAGTTCAGTTTAACTTTTCACTTTCCGTTTCCCTTTCTGTCCTGAAGGTCAGCAGCTGATGTTTATGCCATCTCATACTGGCTATGTTCTCATCCGTCACTAAAGTGGATATTCTCTATTTGTAAGCCTCGGTCGAGACTATGTGATATCACAGCCTTGCTCAGTGTTCATGCACATGCACTTTCCAACAAGTGAGATTCAAGTGAGAACCCTGGCAGGTTTTTCTCCTTCTAAGCCTGAGAATGCAGAGGCTAATTACAGTATCCTCTACATTGGAGAGACCAAACGCAGACTGGGCGACTGCTTTGCAGAACACCTTAGGTCTGTCTGCAAGCATTGCCCAGACCTCCCTGTCGCTTCCAATTTCAACACTCCGCCCTGCTCTCATGCCCACATGTCTGTCCTTGGCTTGCTGCATTGTTCCAGTGAAGCTCAACGCAAACTGGAGGAACAGCTCCTCATCTTCCGACTAGGCAATTTACAGCCTTCTGGACTTGACATTGAGTTCAACAGCTTTAGATCTTGAACTCTCTCCTCCCACTTTCCGTTTCTTCCCCCTCCTTTTTGTTTTTTCCAATAATTTATATAGATTTTTCTTTTCCCACCTACTTCCATTATTTTTAAATGTATTTCCACCCATTGTTTATCTATACCTTTTATGCCCTTTTAGTATTATTTCACCCCACCCCCACTAGAGCCATCTGTACCTTGCTTGTCCTGCTCTCTACTCTTAATTAGCACATTCCTTTAGATAATATCACCACCTTCAACACCTCCTTATTCTTTTGTCTGTGACATCTTTTGGTTATCTCCTCCTATCACTGGCTGCTTGTCCCAACTCCACCCCCCCCACCCCCAAACCAGCTTATATTTCACCCCTTTCCTATTTTTACTTAGTTCTGTTGAAGGGTCATGAGGACTCGAAATGTCAACTGTGCTCTTCTCTGCCAATGCTGCCAGACCTGCTGAGTTTTTCCAGGTATTTCTGTTTCCTAATTACAGTATGTTTGTTTTGCCTTGGTTCCACACTGTGTATGATAAGCAGAGTTTAGATAGAGGTGATTCTACCTTTTCCCCTTGGGTGTTTATCTAGCTTTCTCTTAAATGCATCTATAAAATTCACCTTATCACTGTGTAAAGAAAGATTTTATTTCCTTATTTAGTGATAATCTTAGATTGATAGATCATGACCATGATTAGAGTAACATGTTGGCTGTTTTTCTTCCTTCACTTAGTGGAACTTCAATGCCACTGAGAGTGTACTGATAGAGGAAATGGGTACCCTGTGCCTGTAAGCCTGTTTGTAAACATCTCTTTTTGCAATGTACACAATGTAAATATTTTTGATACTGTGCAAGGCTACTGCCTATATATGTTCACAAAAGACCTTTGTTTCGTGTTAAATACGATAAAGGGAAGGCTATCTGTAACAAATTGAATCTGCTTTACTCTCCAACTCTAATCTGTCCTGTAACTGCCTTGGAATAATTGATGAGACAGTGTAGAGGAACCTTACTCTGTATCTAACCCCGTGCTGTACCTGTCCTGGGAGTGTTTGATGGGGATATTGTAGTGGAACCTTACTCTGTATCTAACCCCATGCTGTACCTGTCCTGGGAGTGTTTGATGGGGACAGTGTAGAGGAACCTTACTCTGTATCTAACCACGTGCTGTACCTGTCCTGGGAGCGTTTGATGGGGACAGTGTTGAGGGAGATTTACCCTGTATCTAACCTCGTGCTGTACCTGTCCTGGGAGCGTTTGATGGGGACAGTGTAGAGGGAGCTTTACTCTGTGTCTAACCTGTTCCTTAACTGCCCTGAGAGTGATACTGTGTGCCTGAATTGCAAAGTCCTCCATTCTCCTGAACAAGCCCTTCAAGAAGCTCAAAACTGGCAACAATAAGGCCAGGGAGAAGAATCACAGAATCATAACAGCACAGAAGGAGGCCATTCAGCTCATCCTCTGCACCAGCTCTCCAAATGAGCATTATATCCTCGTGCTCTTGCCCTGCCTTTTCCCCATACCTCTGCACATTGTTTCTATTCAAATAATCATCTAATGCCCTCTTGAATGCCTCGATTGAACCTGCCTCCACCAACTTCCAGGCAATGAATTCCAGACCTGAACCACTCGTTGTGTGAAAAAGTTTTTTCTCACATCACACTTGCTTCTTTTGCAAATCACTTTAAATCTGTGCCCTCTCGCTCTTGATCCTTTTACGAGTAGGAACAACTTTTCCCTATCTACCCTGTCCAGCCCCCTCATGATTTTGAAAACTTCTATCAAGTCTCCTCTTACCCTTCTCCCCTCCAAGAAAAACAGTCCCAACTTCTCCAATCTTTACTCATAACTGAAGTTTCTCATCCCTGGAACCATTCCTGTAAACCTCTCCTGCACTCTCTCTAATGTGTTCACATCCTTCCTATAATGTGGCACCCAGAACTGTACACAATACACCAGCTGAGGTCTAATGAGTGTCTGATATAAATTCAGCATAACCTCCCTGCTCTTGTACTCTATGTCCCTATTAATCAAGCCCAGGATACTATCTGCTTTATTAACTGCTCTCTCCACCTGCCCTGCCACCCTAAATGATTTATGCATATATACACCCAAGTCTTTCTGCTCCTGCACCCCCTTCAGAATGTCACCCCTTATTTTATATTGTCTGTCCATGTTCTTCCTACCAAAATGCATCATCTCATACTTCTCCGCATTGAACTTCATCTGCCACCTATCTGCCCACTCCACCAACTTGTCTATGTCCTCTTGAAGTTCCACACCATCCTCCTTGCAGTTCACAACACTCTCAAGCTTCGTATCATGCGCAAACTTTGAAAATATCCCCTGCACACGAACATCTAGATCATTAATATATATCAGAAAAAGCAAGGGTCCCAAGATCGACTCCTGGGGAACTCCACTACAAACCTTCCTCCAGCCCAAAAAACATCCATTGACCATTATTCTCTGCTTCCTATTTTTCAGCCAATTTTGTATCCACGTTGCTATTGTCCATTTTATGCCATGAGCAATAACCTTTCTCACAAATGCTATCAAGCGGCACTTGCTTAGCAATAACCTGCTCACTGATGCCCAGTTTGGGTTCCACTAGGGCCACTCAGCTCCTGACCTCATTACAGCCTGGGTTCAAACATAGACAAAAGTGCTGAACTCCCGAGGTGAGGTAAGAATGACTGCCCTTGACATCAAGGCAGCATTTGACCGAGTGTGGCATCAAGGAGCCCTAGCAAAACTGGAGTCAATGGGAATAAGGGGGAAAACTCTCTGCTTGTTGGAGTCATACCGAGCACAAAGGAAGATGATTGTGGTGGTTGGAGGTCAGTCATCTCAACTCCAGGACATCACTGCAGGAGTCCCTCAGGGTCGTGTCCTTGGCCCAGCCATCTTCAGCTGCTTCATTAATGACCTTTCATCATAAGGTCAGAAGTGGGGATGTTCGCTGATGATTGCACAATGTTCAGCACCATTTGTGACTCCTCAGATACTGAAGCAGTCCATGTCCAAATGCAGCAAGACCTGGACAATATCCAGGCTTGGGCTGACAAGTGGCAAGAAACATTCACGCCACACAAGTGTCAGGCAACGACCATCTCCAACAAGAGAGAATCTAACCGTCGCCCCTTGATGTTCAATGGCATTACCATCACTGAAACCCCCACCATCAACATCCTGGGGGGGCGGTTACCATTGACCAGAAACTGTACTGGGCTAGCTATATTAATACTGTGGCTACAAGAGCAGGTCAGAGGCTAGGAATCATGTGATGAGTAACTCACTCCCTGACTCTCCAAAGCCTGTCCACCATCTGCAAGGCACAAGTCAGGAGTGTGATGGAATACGCCCCACTTGCCTGGATGAGTACAGCTCTCTCAACACTCAAGAAGCTTGACACCGTCCAGGACAAAGCAGCCCACTTGATTAGCACCACATCCACAAACACTCACTCCCTCCACCACCGACGCACAGTGGCAGCAGTGTGTACCATCTACAAGATGCACTGCAGAAATTCACCAAGGCTCCTTAGACAGCACCTTCCAAACCCACGACCACTACCATCTAGAAGGACAAGGGCAGCAGATAGATGGGAACACCAGCACCTGGCAGTTCCCCTCCAAGTCATTCACCATCCTGACTTGGATTGCTGTTCTTTCACTGGCGCTGGGTCAAAATCGTGGAACTCCCTCCCTAACAGCACTGTGGGTATACCTACACCACATGGACTGCAGCGGCTGAAGAAGGCAGCTCACCACCACCTTCTCAAGGGTAACTAGGGATGAGCAATAAATGCTGGCCCAGCCAGTGAAGGCCACATCCCTTGAATGAATTTAAACAAAAAAAAAAATTTTTAAGTCTGTTGTGTGGCACTGTGTCAAATGCCTTTTGAAAGTCCATGTACACCACATCAACAGCATTACCCTCATTGACCTTTTTCTGTTACCTCTTCGAAGAATTCCAGCAAGTTAGTTAAACACAATTTCCCCTTTCGAAACCCATGCTGGCTCTTCCTTATCAACCCATATTTTTCCATGTGACTACTAATTTTATCCCGAATAATTGTTTCTAGAATCTTCCCCACCACTGAAGTTAAACTGACTGGTCTGCAATTGCTGGGCTTATCCTTACAACCTTTTTTGAACAAAGGTGTAATATTTGCAATTCTCCAGTCCTCTGGCAGCACCCCTGAGTATAGGGAAGATTATGGCCCCTGCAATTTCTACTCTCATTTCCTTCAATATCCTTGGATGCATCTCATCTGGTCCTGGTGTCTTGTCAACTCTAAGTACCGACAGTCTATTCAATATTTCCTCCTTATCAGTTTTAAACCCTTCTAGTGACAGAGTTTCCTTGTCTGTCACTATGGCCTGGGCAGCATCTACCTCCTTGGTAAAGACGGATGCAAAGTATTCATTTAATATCTCAGCCATGGCCCCTTTGTCCATGTGTAAATTCCCTTTTAGGTCTCTAATCGACCCTGCTCCTTTTACCACCCTTTTATTATTTATACGCCTATAGAAGACTTTGGGATTCCCCTTTCTGTTGGCTGCCAGTCTTTTCTCATAATCCCTTTTTGCTTCTCTAATATGCTTCATCACCTCCCCTCTGAACCTTCTGTATTCCTCTTGGTTCTCAATTGTATTTTCTACCTGACGTGTCATAAACACACTTTTTCTTCTTTATCTTAATTTCTATCTCCTTTTTCACCCAGGGAGCTCTGGATGTGTTTGCCCTACCTTTCCCTTTCGATGGAATATACCTTCACTGTGCCCAAACCAATTCTTTTTTGAAGGCAGCCCATTGTTGAGCTACAGTTTTTCCCACCAATCTTTCATTCCAGCCTATCTGGCCCAGCTCTGTGCTTGCCCCATTGAAGTCAGCTCTTGTCCAAGTAATTATTCTTACTCTGGATTGCCTATCGTCCTTTTCTATCATCATCCTAAAACGTACAGTACAATGATCACTGTCTCCTAAATGTTCCCCCACCTCATTTCCAAGAACCTGGTCCAACAGTGGGTCTTTTTTTTTATTGGATTGGACACATGCTGCTGTAGAAAATTCTCCTGAACACAATCTAGGAACTTTTTCCCCTCTCCGCTATTTACTACCACTGTCCCAGGTAATTAAAGTCCCCCATTATAACTACTCTATAATGCCTGCATCTCTCTGTAATTTCCCTGCAGGTTTGTTCTTCTACATCCTTCTCACTATTTGCCGGTCTATAGACTACACCGAGCAATGTAATTGCACCCTTTTTGTTCCTTATCATAAGTCCACTTTACAATAGCTGGTAATATTGCTGGAAGAGGCAGGTAGATTCTTCATAAGCAAGGGGGTGAAAGGTTAGCGGGGATAGGTGGGAATGTGGGGTTGAGTTTGCAGTCAGATCAGCCATGATCTTGCTGAATGGCAGAGCAAGCTTCAGGGCCCAAGTGGCCTCCTCCTATTTCTCATTTATATGTATGTATAATCTCAATCTCTGCTGTGAAATCACAGTGGACAGCAGCCCAAAACAGTAAGCCTACCCATTTTCCCAGGTACCATGACTGTCTTGGGCTCAAGAAAGTATGTTTTGTTTTAAATTTGTACTTTTCTAATAGAAGAGAAACAGGGAAATGTTTAAATTAAAATAATTTCAGTATTTTGTCTGTGTATGTAAATATATTTTACACCTAAAAGGAAATTGAAAGTAATAACTGCCAGAGACAATGTTAAGACATTGCATGTCCACTGGACAAGGTTTTTTCTTTAAACTTGTTTCTCTGGGAAGATCATTTTGTGTTCACACTTATTTAGTTCCAGTCTTCTGGCTTGCGCTGGGTATGGTTCCCCCATTGCTAAGTGCCCTCACACAGATTCCCCAATTGGCTGCTCTTCCTGAATGGATCCAAACAAGCTAACCAGCCGTGGAGGACATTGTGACTTCAGCAATACCCATTCACACACACACATCCTTTCTCCCAGACCTGTTCTTACCAGCTGCTCAGGCGACTTAGCCCAACCTCAGGCTGCACTGACATTAGTTTTCCCTGCACAAAATTATGGGTAAATGATACCAGTGAAGATGCCTACTCCCTGTCTAATAATTGACAATAATGATGAAATATTACCATGGGGACTGGGAATGCAGGGCAGCACCTTTAGCAGGACCTAAGATGTGGTGATGGCCTAGCTGTGTTAAATGAGATTTGAGTGACCTTTCTTTTAATCAACTTTCTTTTTAAATTTACACAAAACATGGCCTTCTGAAAGGGACCAATTCCCTCTAAATTTACTTGCCAAATCTGCAATAGATGGGCTTGGTGAGGGGGGTTGCGCAGGACACAGATTAAGAGAAGCAAAGCAATAAGGAAGCTTTAACAAGCATGTAAATATAACTGGAACAAAAGTGCCATTTATTTTTCTGCAATGGATTGGTTGATGAGGGTATTGTTCTGTCTTTCTCAGTTCAATGTGTAATCAATCACATTCTCCTGTATTTCTGTACAATAGAGCTAAATAAACAGTATATGGTTTACACTAAGGCATTTCTCACATCTTTGATTCTATTTGTGTAAAACAGCTGTTTTTTGTGTGACAAACTTACATTCACTTTGCGCCTTTATCGTGGAAAAATTATCGCTCGGGGCTTCGTATAACAGCAAAAATAGCCAAGTGTGAGTGGAGAGGGAAGGTAAGACAGGTGACCGGTCTGGTGTTTAGGGAGGGAGTTCCAGAGGGCAATGCTGAAAAAGATTAAGGCTCTGCCAAAGATAATGGAAGGGAAGGGGAGGGGTCATTCTCAGCAGACCAGAGGAACAGTGGGCTCAGAATCACAGTAGAAGAACGGAGGTGGTCTGAGAGGTAAGTGTATAACTATTAGTTTTGTTTTTGGAATGTGGGTGATATTGGCAAGGCTACAATTATTTCTCGAAGCTAGTTACCGAAGAAAAATTGCAAGAGATTAATTACTGCATGCCTGCAGGAAAACTGGTGATAGTAAATATACCTCAGCAGAGGGAAAAAAACCCCAAGATCCATGGATAAGAAGTCCCGCCAATCACTGCAGCTCCTTCAAGAACAAAAAGGTTGACTTTTATGGATGTTGCCTATTTCTAACACTCATCACTACACAGGTGTTACGAGACAGCAATTTGATAAAGCTGAGTTATTTAAAAATTCCAGGGGGAAACTTTAAACAGCTGTCATCCCTCAGCTGATGAATCAGTTCTCCTCCATGTTGAACACCGCTTGGAGGAAGCACTGAGGGTGGCAAGGGCACAGAAGGTACTCTGGGTGGGGTCTTCAATGTCCATCACAAAGAGTGGCTCAGTAGCACCACTACTGACTCAGCTGGCCGAATCCTAAAGGACATAGCTGCTGGACTGGGTCTGCAGAAGGTGGTGAGAGAACCAACAAGAGGGAGAAACATACTTGACCTCATCCCCACCAACCTCCCTGCCGTAGATGCATCTGTCCATGACCGTATCGGTAGGAGTGGCCACCGCACAGCCGTTGTGGAGACGAAGTCCCTCCTTCACATTGAGGATACCCTCCATCGTGCTGTGTGGCACTACCACCGTGCTAAATGGGATAGGTTTCGAACAGATCTAGCAACTCAAGACTGGGCATCCATGAGGTGCTGTGGACCATCAGCAGCAGCAGAATTGTACTCGAACACAATCTGTAACCTCATGGCCTGGCATATACCCCACTCTACCATTACCATCAAGCCTGGTTCAATGAAGAGAGCAGGAGGGCGTGTCAGGAGCAGCACCAGGCATACCTAAAAATGAGGTGTCAACCTGGTGAAGCTATAACACAGGACTACTTGCATACCAAACAGCATAAGCAGCAAGTGATAGACTAAGTGATCCCACAACCAACGGGTCAGATCTAAGCTCTGAAGTCGTGAATGGTGGTTGTCAATTAATTAGCTGGAGGAGGAGGCTGCACAAATATCCCCATCCTCGATGATGGAGGGGCCCAGCAAAAAGGGTGCAAAAGATGAGGATGAAGCATTCACAACAATCTTCAGCCAGAAGTGCCAAGTGGATGATCCATCTCGGCCTCCTCCGGAGGTCCCCAGCATCACAGATGCCACTCTTCAGCCAATTTGATTCACTCCACGTGATATCAAGAAACAGCTGAAGACACTGGATACTGCAAAGACTATGGGCCCTGACAATATTCCAGCAATAGTACTGAAGACTTGTGCTCCAGAACTTGCCGCGCCCCTAGCCAAGTTGTTCCAGTACAGCTACAACACTGGCATCTACCCGGCAATGTGGAAAATTGCCCAGGTATGTTCTGTACACAAAAAGCAGGACAAATCCAACCCGGCCAATTGCCGCCCCATCAGTCTACTCTCAATCATCAGTAATGTAGTCATCAACAGTGCTATCAAGCGGCATTTACTTAGCAATAACCTGCTCACTGATGCCCAGTTTGGGTTCCGCCAGGGCCACTCAGCTCCTGACCTCGGTACAGCCTTGGTTCAAACATGGGCAAAAGAGCTGAACTCTCGAGGTGAGATGAGAGTGACTTCCCTTGATATCAAGGCAGCATTTGACCGAGTGTGGCATCAAGGAGCCCAAGCAAAATTGGAAACAGGGGGAAAACTCTCCACCGGTTGGAGTCACATCTAGCACAAAGGAAGATGGTTGTGGTTGTTGGAGGGCGGGCAGTCATGTCAGCTCCAGGGCATCACTGCAGGAGTTCCTCAGGGTAGTGTCCTAGGCCCAACCATCTTCAGCTGCTTCATTAATAACCTTCCTTCCATCATAAGGTCAGAAGTGGGGATGTTCGCTGATGACTGCACAATGTTCAGCACCATTCGCGACTCCTCAGATACTGAATTAGCCCAGTTCCAAATGCAGCAAGACCTGGACAGGCTTAGGCTGACAAGTGGCAAGTAACATTTGCGCCACACAAGTGTCAGGCAATTAACATCTCCAACAAGAGAGAATCCAACCAACGCGCCTTGATGTTCAGTGGCATTACTTTCACTGAATCCACTATCAAAATCCTGGGGGTTACCATTGACCAGAAACTGAACTGGACTAGCCGTATACTGTGGCTACAAGAGCAGGTCAGAGGCCAAGAATCGTGCGACGAGTAACTTGCCTTCTGACTCCCCAAAGCCTGTCCACCATCTACAAGACACAAGTCAGGAATGTAATGGAATATTCCCCACTTGCTTGGATGAGTGCAGCTCCTACAACAGTGAAGAAGCTGGACACCATCCAGGACAAAGCAGTCTGCTTGATTGGCTCCACATCCGCAAACATTCACTCCCTCCACCACCGACGCACAGTAGCAGCAGTGTGTGTACCATCTACAAGATGCAGTGCAGGAATTCAGCAAGGCTCCTTAGACAATACCTTCCAAACTCACAACCATTACCACCTAGAAGGACAAGGGCAGCAGAGAGATGGGAACCCCACCACCTGGAAGTTCCCCTCCAAGTCACTCACCAACCTGGGTTGGAAATATATCACCATTCCTTGTTGAAGGGTCATGAGGACTCGAAACGTCAACTCTTCTCCGCCGATGCTGCCGGACCTGCTGAGTTTTTCCAGGTAATTCTGTTTTTATCACTGTTGCTTCACTGTCGCTGGGTCAAAATGCTGGAACTCCCTCCCTAACAGCACTGTGAGTAGCTCACAGAAGGCAGCTCACCAGCACCTTCTTAAGGGCACTTTGGGATGGGACAATAAATGCTGGCCCAGCCAGCGAAGTCCACATCTCATGAATGAATTTACAAAAAAGTGGTATGTTTGAGGTGCAACTCTAAATTCAGAGGTCAGACCACCAGTTCTCGAAGTTTTACATTAAACTAAATGAAACATTTTATAATTTACGCAGGTTAAAATATATATACACATGTACACATATACACAAATTACTACTATTATAACTTTTAACAAATTCCCAAACTAATCTCCATTAAGGCAACATGAACCCATAGAATTTAAACAGACACCAGGCAAAGCGTTTTCACCTTACAAATTCAAAATGAGGTTCCTTTCACTTTGGTTCCTGTGGAGCCAGTTGGAGGCTTACAGCTACTTTGATCTTACATTGCCTCTGTTCTACACACACAAAAACTGCTGAAGTTATACCCAGCACAGCTCATTGAATGTACATTCTCCGTATCAGCAAAACCCCTTTCATAGTACCAATTTTATTAGCAATATAAACATATTGCTTGGTCTCTCTTTGCTAGGTGCTAGGTTTCATCCCACTTCTTGAATGCTCTATTCAAAAAATGCAAATGCACTCTACCTCTCTTGCATCTCATGGTGACAGGCATTAGGGAATCAGGAGGTGAGTTACTTCCCACACGATTCCAAGCCTCTGACCTGCTCTTATAGCCACAGTATTTATAACACCCCCCCTCCACCTCTCTCTCTCTCTCCGCCCCCCACACACACACCTTAAACCAGCTTATATTTCAACTCTTTCTTGGACTCGAACTCAAGTTCTGTCGAAGGGTCATGAGGACTCAAAACGTCAACTCTTTTCTTCTCCGCCGATGCTGCCAGACCTGCTGAGTTTTTCCAGGTAATTCTGTTTTTGTTTTGGATTTCCAGCATCCGCGGTTTTTTTGTTTTTATCTCTGTTTAATTGACTGCCACTGCTCTTCAAGAAATGCCTACCTCCTTGAAGAAGTTCTGTTCTTTTCTGCGACAAGATATCCGTTCCTCTTTTGCCTTGCCCACCTTCATTGATTTCCATTTCCCTCCTGGTGTTTGACAAGGTGTTTACTAAAACCCGCTTTCACAGCCATATCTCCTTTCTCAGTGACTGTCTCCGTCTCCGACTTACCCCACGTGGATTTCAACTGAAATTCCACCCCTCATGTTTCGAACCCACCCAGGATTACAGGTATCTCCGGGACATAAAACGTTTCTCGGACTGCTGTTCCCATCACATTCTGAGATCCACACTCAGTGCCATGCGCCGCCATATGAACACACTCGACCTCTCCCTCCAGCAGCACCGCCATACCCTTTTTCAAAGCTGTGCGTGCCCCCAGTTTCATTTTATTCTTCGGCTCATCCGATGCCCCAACAAGAAACTTTGTCTCTTTCTCTCAAGTGCTAAGGAACGCAATCTCCAACAACTCATCGACACCAACACCCATCTAGGACCCTCCACCCCGGCCTGTCCCTCCGTCCCCACCCCATCTTCCAATCCCAACCCCAGCCGTGTATTCACTATACCGCCTGACCTTCCCCTCTCCGACGCTGAACGTTCAGTGCTCAGCAAAGGACTTAGTTTCATACCCTTACGCCCTCACCTCAATGAATTTCGGGCTCGGCGTGATGCTGAACTCTTCTTCCGCCGTCTTCGTCTCCGTGCTCACTTCTTTGGGCAGGAGTCCTCTCCCAGTTCAACGGATCCTTTTACCCATCTCCAATATTCTCCCTCCACCTGGACCCCTCCCTCTGGATTCTTACCTTCTCTTGATCTTTTCATTGAGAATTATCGGCACGACATTAGTCGTCTCAATTTCTCTGCTCCTCTCACCCATTCCAACCTGTCTCTCTCTGAACTTACTGCACTCCATTCTCTCAGGTCCAACCCTGACATTGTCATCAAACCCGCTGACAAGGGTGGTGCTGTTGTTGTCTGGCGCACTGACCTCTACCTCGCGGAGGCTGAGCGTCAACTCGCAGACACTTCCACCTACCTCTCCCTGGACCATGACCCCACCACTGAACATCAAGCCATTGTTTCCAGGACAGTCATTGACCTCATCTCCTCTGGGGATCTCCCTCCCACAGCTTCCAACCTGATAGTCGCCCAACCTCGGATGGCCCGCTTCTATCTCCTATCCAAAATCCACAAACAGAACTGCCCCGGTAGACCGATCGTCTCAGCTTGCTCCTGCCCCACAGAACTCATTTCTCGTTATCTTGACTCCCTTCTCTCTCCCCTCGTCCAGTCCCTTCCCACCTACATCCGTGATTCCTCTGACACCTTACGTCACATCAACAATTTCCAGTTCCCTGGCCCCAACCGCTCCCTCTTCACCATGGACGTCCAATCCCTCTACACCTCCATCCCCCACCAGGATGGTCTGAGGGCCCTTAGCTTCTTCCTCGAACAGAGGCCCGAACAATCCCCATCCACCACTACTCTCCTCCGTCTGGCTGAACTTGTTCTCACACTGAACAATTTCTCCTTCAACTCCTCTCACCCTCCAAATAAAAGGTGTGGCTATGGGTACCCGCATGGGCCCCAGCTATGCCTGTATCTTTATGGGGTTTGTGGAACATTCCTTGTTCCAGTCCTACTCCGGCCCCCTTCCACAACTCTTTCTCCGGTATATCGATGATTACTTCGGTGCCGCTTCATGCTCTCGTCGGGACTTGGGAAAATTTATTAATTTTGCTTCCAATCTCCACCCCTCCATCATTTTCTCGTGGTCCATCTCTGACACTTCCCTTCCCTTCCTTGACCTCTCTGTCTCAATCTCTGGTGACAGACTGTCCACCAATATCCATTACAAACCCACCGACTCCCACAGCTACCTCGACTACAGCTCCTCACACCCCGCTTCCTGTAAGGACTCCATCCCATTCTCTCAGTTCCTTCGCCTCCGTCGCATCTGTTCCGATGATGCTACCTTCAAAAACAGTTCCTCTGACATGTCCTCCTTCTTCCTTAACCGAGGTTTTCCACCCACACAGGGCCCTCAACCGTGTCCGGCCCATCTCCCGCGCATCCGCCCTCACGCCTTCTCCTCCCTCCCAGAAACATGATAGGGTCCCCCTTGTCCTCACTTATCACCCCACCAGCCTCCGCATTCAAAGGATCATCCTCCGCCATTTCCGCCAACTCCAGCATGATGCCACCACCAAACACATCTGCCCTTCACCCCCCCTATCGGCATTCCGTAGGGATTGCTCCCTCCGGGACACCCTGGTCCACTCCTCCATCACCCCCTACTCCTCAACCCCCTCCTATGGCACCACCCCATGCCCACGCAAAAGATGCAACACCTGCCCTTTCACTTCCTCTCTCCTCACCGTCCAAGGACCCAAACACTCCTTTCAAGTGAAGCAGCATTTCACTTGCATTTCCCCCAACTTAGTCTACTGCATTCGTTGCTCCCAATGTGGTCTCCTCTACATTGGAGACACCAAACGTAAACTGGGCGACCGCTTTGCAGAACACCTGCGGTCTGTCCGCAAGAATGACCCAAACCTCCCTGTCGCTTGCCATTTTAACACTCCACCCTGCTCTCTTGCCCACATGTCTGTCCTTGGCTTGCTGCATTGTTCCAGTGAAGCCCAACGCAAACTGGAGGAACAACACCTCATCTTCCGACTAGGGACTTTACAGCCTTCCGGACTGAATATTGAATTCTACAACTTTAGTTCGTGAGCTCCCCCCCTCCCCCATCCACACCCCCTTTCTGTTTCCCCCTTCGGTTTTTTTCCAATAAATTATATAGATTTTTCTTTTCCCACCTATTTCCATTATTTTTAAATATTTTAAAATCTTTTATGCTCTCCCCACCCCCACTAGAGCTATACCTTGAGTGCCCTACCATCCATTCTTAATTAGCACATTCGTTTAGATAATATCACCAACTTTAACTTTAACACCTATGTGTTCTTTTGTTCTATTGTTGTTGACATCTTTTGATGATCTGCTTCTATCACTGCTTGTTTGTCCCTACAACCACACCCCCCCCTCCACCTCTCTGTCTCTCTCTCCGCCCCCCAAACACATACCTTAAACCAGCTTATATTTCAACTCTTTCTTGGACTCGAACTCAAGTTCTGTCGAACGGTCATGAGGACTCGCAACGTCAACTCTTTTCTTCTCCGCCGATGCTGCCAGACCTGCTGAGTTTTTCCAGGTAATTCTGTTTTTGTTTAGGATGTGCTGGCCCTGGAGAGGGTCCAGAGGAGTTTCACGAGAATGATCCCAGGAATGAAAGGATTAACATATGAGGAACGTTTGAGGACTCTGAGTCTATACTCGATGGAGTTTAGAAGGATGAGGGGGGATCTGATTGAAACTTACAGAATACTGAAAGGCCTGGATAGAGTGGACGTGGGGAAGATGTTTCCATTAGTAGGAGAGACTAGGACCCAAGGGCACAGCCTCAGAGTAAAGGGAAGACCTTTTAGAACAGAGATGAGGAGAAACTTCTTTAGCCAGAGAGTGGTGAATTTATAGAATTCATTGCCACAGAAGGCTGTGGAGACCAGGTCATTGAGTGTATTTAAGACCAAGATAGATAGGTTCTTGATTGGTAAGGGGATCAAAGGTTACGGGGAGAAGGCAGGAGAATGGGGTTGAGAAACTTATCAGCCATGATTGAATGGCAGAGCAGACTCGATGGGCCGAATGGCCTAATTTCTGCTCCTATGTTTGATAGTCATATGGTTTTAGGCAGGTATGGGGTATTTTGGGTGGGTTTTAAGCAGATTTGGGATATTTTGGGGCATTTTGAGCAGGTTTGGGGTATTTTGGGGCATTTTGAGCAGGTGTGGGGTATTTTGGGGCATTTTGAGCAAGTTTGGGGTATTTCAGGGGGGCTTTGAGCAGGTGTGGGGTATTTTGGCGGATTTTGAGCAGGTTTGGGGTATTTTAGTGGGGTTTTGAGCAGGATTGGGGTATTTCAGGGGGGTTTTAATTCTTCAAAGAGAATGGTCTCTCTCAGAACTTCATAGGTAGTTTTAACTCCTAATGCTCATATCCACCTGTCAAAACTACTTTGCTTAATCATTTCTAATTCAATGCAAGTTTGCCCAGGCTGTTTCCTTACATTTCAAAGCTTTTATATGCTTTATATGCTTCAGGGACCTACTCATATGCACTCAAAATGGCCTTTTTCACCGCATCATAATCCATAGAAACCTCCTCTGACAGTGAAGCATAAATTGCCTGTACTCTAAATTGTCAATTTGCTCTGCATGGGCAATGCCCAGTTTTTCTTTGACCAGTTCATTTGTTTAGCTACCTTCTCAAATGAAATAAAGAATGCTTCAACATCCCTTTCCTCAAACCTTGAAGTGCTTTAACAAATTTAAACATCTCCCCACTGGGCTCTTACCTGGAAATAAGTCCTGCATCACCTACTGGTGTCTCTTTATTAACTGTCAGCATTTTAAGCTGGAACTTTCTCTCTTTTTCTCTTTCCTCCTTTTCTAACTTCACCATTTCTAATTCACTTTGTTTTCTTCCCCTCTCCTGCCTTTCTGCTTGTCCCCTTTGAAATGCCATTTCTCTTTCCTTTTGTGCTGCCTCTAGTTCCATTTTTTTATTTGCAACTGAACTTGAGCCCATTCCAATGAACTACTCCTTGAAGAATTCGGTCTCTTGGGTATTCCTTCCAATTTCAAACGCTCTTTGATTGTCTGTGCCTTCCTTGCTTTGGCAGGCAATCCTACTCTTAATTTACTTGCCAATTCGATTAACCTGGCTTTTGGGATCCCTTGTAAAATTGTCAGGGACATCTCTTCCACTTGCAGGAAAGCTTTAGCAGTTTCCAGTGCCATCTTATTTTTGACAATGCAAACCTGGTGTTTTCTTTATTACTTACCAAACCGTCGTTGTCTCTTGTTCCAAAATATCCTGGACCTGAGCCCCCAAACTTTGTCATGAATCACTGGGGATAGCGCGCTGTAATATCAGCCCCACTGCTCCCCGAGCTGCAACAAACATGAAAAATTTGACCAAACCATCAGATTGTCCCCAATTCTACTTAACTGTTTAGTAAAACCAAAGGTCAGCAGAATTCCCCAAACGAATATTGTACACCGTAATGGCCGATATCAGCAGAGCTCTCCAGAAAGATCTTGGGGGATCACAAAGGATTAACTGCTTATGAGACAGAAAGGGGGATGAGGATAAACAGGTAAGTGTAAGGACAGACAGAGCCAGGCTAGAACGAGATGAAGAGGCGCTGCTTGGGTGAGTAAAGATGTGTACCTGGGACTGGGGACATCTGCTTATCGTGTGATTATGTACTGACAAGATTAGAATTTGAATAATGCAATATGTACGTGAAAAGTTGTGTATAAAAAGATGGTTTTCCTGTAATTGGTAGAATTAGGTTTTAGCCAGTCTAAGGCAGACCCTCCATGAATAAACAATCGTTAACCTGTACCTGAGTCTCCTGTGGGCAATTCTTAGAAGGCATCACAGCATCGAGTAAATAACTGTTTTTTTGAACAAATTGTTTTTAACTAGTGTCAAAAGAGAGAAATATCAATTGCTAACTTCTAACAATGTGGGTGGAATTTTCCGTGCCCGCTGGCAGTGGGTGTGATAGTGGTGTGAGCGGATAAAATGGTGTGATCGGTTTCACGACAGCATGTAGGCAGGTCATGATTGTCCACTTAGCGAGCCACATCTCCCGCCATTGGTCGTCGGGAACATATTGTAATATATCAGCATATCATTATAAGGCCATCCTGCCAGGCTCTTGCACCCCGCTGGATCGTCCATCAACGTCAGCAGGAACACACTGACATGTTTAACAGCACAGAGACAACATGCACTTGGCGGCCTGCACTTTGGGTGAGCTGGAGGTGAGTGCACAGCAACATTCTGCAGAGGTTGCCAGGGTCATCTCTTGCTTTGCAGGCTTCAGGGACACCAGGGTTGGGGGGTCAGGGAGGTCTGCCTATGAGCGACTTTTGAGGGTGAGGGGAAGCGAGGGGAAAGTGCAGCCTTGTCGTTGAGGCGACTTGTGAGGGGGGACAAGTGCAGCCTTATCGTTGAGGCAACTGGTGGCGGTTAAGGGCGGCCCTGCCTCTGAAGTGACTGGTGGTGGGGTGTGGGGGGTAAAAGCAGCTCTGCTGTTGAATATAGTGCAGAAGCATTCGGGGTGGGGGGGATAGCGTGGGGAAGGGAAGCTGCCACACGTCTGGGAAACCTGTAGAAAGTAACCATTCCTCTGCAACTGAGACAGTTCTGGCACAGCCACGTTATGATTGGGGTCGGGCTCCTAGCTTATCTGCCCACTCAAGCAACACAGAGGCATGAAAGAGTGACCAAGTTCTCCAGAGCTCTGCGCCCCCTCCACCACAGCAGAGGTTGCACTTTAGTGGACTGCAGAGCAGTTGGACTGCACACGTTGCACAATCTCCTCGCTGGCCATGGCGCAGTCACTGCTGGAGGTGCTCACAGCCCCTTGCACTGTCAGCATTCCGGTTTGGACCAGTCTCCCCTATGGTTCAAGCTAACAGGGCAGCCATGCAGCGCACTGATCTCTGGCCATCCAAGTTGTGGCCAGCACTCTCCAGGACGCGGTAAGGGGCCGTTACATTTAACCAGGACAGGTTCTTAGTAGACCATTGCTAACCACGTGTCTCTCTCTTTCGTCCTGCAGGAGAAGTACATCAGGATCATGGAGCCTGGTGAAATTGCTGTACGCCTGCTGGCCTACAGAGAGCGAAGACAACAGAGGAGAGAGCGACAAAGGCTCACTGCACAGAGGCAGGAGAAGCAACCTCAGGAAGAAGGGATGGCTGGGGCTCCCTCACACGGCGCCCCAGAACCACAGCGAGCCATCGCAGGCCAACGCCTAGCCACACCCAGGGTCTATAGTCGTCGTCTTTCATTCCTGCAGATGACCGAGAACCAGTGTCGCCGAAGACTGCGAATGTCTAGAGAACTTGTGGGCTCATATCTGCCAGCTGCTGCAAGATTTGGTGCCACAGGCGCATGGAGGGCATCCACTGCCAGTGGGATTTCTCAAGCCTCCAGCCACAAATGCATCCATGAGGTCACAGATACCATCTTTACAAGGGGACACAACTTCATGCATTTTCCCCGGGAACAGGAGCAATTAGATTCGCCCAGATCTCGGGTTTTCCACAGTGTGCGATCGCACTCATGAGGTGCTCAGACCCCTGTCGCTACATACGGTGGACTACATCAACAACAAGGGCTTCCATTCGCTGAACCACCAGAAATGCATCCTGCAGGTCTGTGCATGGTTTCCAGGAAGTGTGCACGATGCCTACATCCTGAGTCACTCGCAGATCCCTGCAGTCTCCCAGCATCCACAGAAGATGCAGAGGTGTCTCCTTAGTGACAAGGGCTACCCACAGAGGCCGTGGCTGATGACACCTGTGCGGCGGCCTCAGACTGCAGCAGAGCCACAGTAAAACAAGGCTCATACTGAGCTCGCACCTTGGTGGAACAGACTATTGGGAAGCTGAAGATGATGTTCAGGTGCCTGGACCAGTCTGGTGGAGCCCTGCAATACAGTCTGCAAAGGGTATCATACATCGTCGTTGTTTGCTGCGACCTTTACAAGCTGACTGAGGAGGAGATGGAGGAACTGCACATCTCCGATGAGGAGGATGACGATGGGGATGAGGCTGAGGAGTTCCTCGGAGGCGGTGATGACCAGGATGAGGCCCATGCACTGGCCAGATGAGGCAGGCACGCTTGGGAAGCCCACATAGCTGCTAGATTTGTGGAGGATGATGATGACATGCAGTGAGGTGTCTCCATAGTTCCTTACATCACATTTGTGAACGTTTGGTTTACGGCAGCGTGAACACCCTCTGAGAATGCTCCTGTCATGGAGAGGTGTTGGAGGCTCTAAATAGTCACTCGAATGCAGGAGGATGATGACGACATGCGATGAGGACACTCCATAGATCTTCACACAGCCTCTGTGAATGTCTGACTCCTGTCTGGCTGAGGGCAGCTTGCTTGCACTCTGTGATTAGGTTCATATCATAGAGACGCAGCCATGAAACATTAGAAGCACCTGATGCTTTGTTCATCTTAGCACCTGAGCCCCTTAAGGAGCTGGAGCAGGGCATCAGTGGTCACAGATGCTGAAGAGATGGGGGCCAACCCCTCCTTAAAGGTGCTGAAAGCACTCAGAGAATTAGGGAACTCTGGTGCCTGCCCACTACATTCTGGCAGCAATGACAAGCACCATGGAGACGCAGGCATCAGTAATGAGGGTATTATGACACAGCAGTTGGTAAAGGCTGTTATTTAAAATCCCAGGGGGAAACGTTAAACAACTGCCATTACCAATATTTTCAATTGGTATGTTTGAAATGCAGCTCTAAATTCAGGAATAAGACCACCAGTCTTTGAGGTTTTTATATAAAACTAAATGAAATATTTATTAACTTATAACAAATTAAACACATAAACATGGCTCCAAATTACTACTATCATCGCTTTTAACAAATTCCCAAATTCATCTCCAATAAGGCAACAATAACCAATAGACTTAAACAGATACCAGGCAAAACATTTTTCACCTTATGACTTCAAAATGAGATTCCTTTCAATTTGTTCCTTTGCAGACAGTTGTAGGTTTACAGGCTTAGATCTTACATGCCTCTGACCTGCACACACAAACTCCTCTCAGATTATACCTAGCCATCCCTTTTGAATGCAAATTCTCATTTTATAACCAGGCCCTTTGAACTACACCTCTTCTAACAATAAAACCCTTTTCATAGTACCGATTTTATCAGTAATATAAACTTTGATTGGTGTCTCCTACCTAGGAGCAAGATTTCACCCCAACTCTTGAATGCTCACAGAATCACACAAGTGCAGAAGTGGCCCTTTCGGCCCATCGAGACTGCACTGACATGTGAGAAACAGCTGACCTACCTACCTATTCCCATTTACCAGCACTTGGCCTATAAC
Source organism: Carcharodon carcharias (assembly GCF_017639515.1). Classification (NCBI taxonomy): domain Eukaryota; kingdom Metazoa; phylum Chordata; class Chondrichthyes; order Lamniformes; family Lamnidae; genus Carcharodon; species Carcharodon carcharias. The sequence continues at coordinate 3,788,224 of NC_054469.1, forward strand.
CTTGAATGTTATGATGTGCCAAGTGCTCATCCAGGTACTTTTTAAAGGATGTGAGGCAACCCGCCTCCACCACCCTCCCAGGCAGCACATTCCAGACCGTCACCACCCTCTGGGTAAAAAGGTTTTTCCTCACATCCCCCCTAAACCTCCTGCCCCTCACCTTGAACTTATGCCCCCTTGTGACTGACCCTTCAACCACGGGGAACAGCTGCTCCCTATCCACCCTGTCCATGCCCCTCATAATCTTGTACACCTCGATCAGGTCACCCCTCAGTCTTCTCTGCTCCAACGAAAACAACCCAAGTCTATCCAACCTCTCTTCATAACTTAAATGTTTCATCCCAGGCAACATCTTGGTGAATCTCCTCTGCACCCCCTCCAGTGCAATCACATCCTTCCTATAATGTGGCGACCAAAACTGCACTCCAGCTGTGGCCTCACCAAGGTTCTATACAACTCCAACATGACCTCCCTACTTCTGTAATCTATGCCTCGATTGATAAAGGCAAGTGTCCCATATGCCTTTTTCACCATCCCACTAACATGGCCCTTCACCTTCAGAGATCTATGGACATACACGCCAAGGTCCCTTTGTTCCTCAGAACTTCCTAGTGTCATGCCGATCATTGAATACTTCCTTGTCAAATTACGCCATCCAAAGTGTATCATCTCACACTTCTCAGGGTTAAATTCCATCTGCCACTTATCTACCATCCCATCTATATCTTCCTGTAGCCTAAGACACTCAACCTCATTGTTAACCACCCGGCCAATCTTTGTGTCATCCGCAAATTTACTAATCCTACCCCCCACAGTCATCTATGTTGTTTATATAAATGACAAATAATAGGGGACCAAGCACAGATCCCTGTGGTACGTCACTTCCAGTCACTAAAGCATCCTTCTGTCATCAACTTCTGTCTCCTACAACTAAGCCAATTTTGAATCCACCTTATCAAATGACCCTGTACCCCATGTGCATTTGCCTTCTTTATAAGTCTCCCATGTGGGACCTTGTCAAAGGCTTTGCTGAAATCCATATAAACTACATGAACTGCACTACCCTCATCTACACACCTGGTTACCTCCTCAAAAAATTCAATCAAATTTGTTAGGCATGACCTCCCTCTGACAAAGCCATGCTGACTATCCCTGATCAAACCTTGCCTCTCCAAGTGGAGATAGATTCTCTCCTTCAGAATTTTCTGCAATAGTTTCCCTACCACTGACGTGAGACTCACTGGCCTGTAGTTCCCTGGTTTATCTCTACAACCCTTCTTAAATAGCGGAACCACAATAGCTGTTCTCCAGTGCTCTGGCACCTCCCCCTGCTCTATTCAACAAAATGAAAATGTCCCCTCTACATACTGTTTACATCTCAAAACTACTCTACATCAAAGCAACCAGGCTAGCTGGCTTTAATCCAATCAACACACACTTAGACTAAACCTCTAGTTTAAAAAAAAAATTTCCAAGAACATTATGTACATTAATATCTCTTCCTGACAAGGGAGTGTGAGGTTGGACCATCACTGTGGTCTGAAGGCTGCACAGACACAGGGAAGAGACCCTGGACTGAGACACCTGCCTTTATCTTGTACAGAAAGGTTTCACATCTGAGTGACAAAGACACTGCTCATCAGAACAAGGAGCCACAGGCAGGGAGATATTCTTAGGAGTTTATTGACAATAGTGAATATTATGTACAAGTGATTAACACTCATGCCCCAGGCTGTGTAACTACATCTCCTTAACCTCCCTAACCCTGCCGCTCCGTCTTGGTGCTCCCCGGACATTCACAGTGGAGGTGGGGGCAGCCTGCTGACTGTGACACCCTGTCTGTGGTGACTTTGGTGGGTGTCCACTGGAGGGCTGAGACTTGGATGGCCCCAGCCTACATGCAGGGTCCTGCTGTCTGGCAGTGACTCCCTCATCGGCCTGTAGAACTAGAGCTGCTGAGGTCACAGGGAGAGGGGGGGAGGGGAGTTGGATGGGCCGGACACTCTCAGAGTCACCTGGGTGGATGGGCCCAGAGTGTGCACCTGCGAATCCTCCTCTCTATGGATGCCTGGGGGGCCCCAGGCTGACTCCATGAGGAGAAGGGATAGCTGGAGTGAGATCAAGCTGCCTGGCACCCCTCCCGTGTACACACTGTGGAAGGCCAACTATGGCCTCAGTGATGGAGTTCAGCCTGCACAGCAATGCAAGAGCAAAGTTCTGGACCAAGGTCCCCATGGTGACCGCCATCCTACCAGTGTTGACCTCAATGCGTTGCAATGCCGGTGCTATCATCTCAGCCTGAAGGCGGACAGCCTTCTCCATTGTGCCTTACAACCTGAGGAGTGCAGCGGACATCCCTTCCTGATGTTGCCTTTGCAGCTCCAGCAACTATGACATGACCGAGTCCAGAGGCTCCTCATCTGACTCGGACTCAGCAGATTTCTGGCCTCCAGCAGTTCTCCGAGTGCCAGGGAGCTGGGAAGTCCCTGCCTCTGCCTGCAGTGGTTCAGAAAGTGCCATGTACTCACCAGATTGTGATCCTGGGACTACTCTAAAACTGGGTCCCACCGAAGTGTGTGTCTGTGCACTGGTGGAGGGTGTGGTTGGGGGCTGTGACCAGGCATTAGGGAGGATGCCTCCAGATTCCTCTCCAAAGGTTCCTTCGGGGCTTCATTGGAGACCATGGGTCATGGACTCTGTTGGCTGTTTGGCAGATGTGCCTGTGAAAACAAGGGGAGATAATTAGTGCCTGGCAGTGGCCATGGCTGTCTGATGGATGTTGCACTGCTGGATCCTCACTTGGTAGAGCAATGCCGACCTCACCATCAGCACAGGACCAATCCAGATCCTCGCCAGCTAGCTGGATGGCTCTGTCTTCAAAGGCTGTGAGGACCTTGATCTTGGGCATTCCTCCACCGGACTGTGGCCTCTCTCTCTTGTTGTGTGCCAGCTTGTCTTGCATGGATAGAGACGGAGAAAGTGTAAGCAGGACTCCTGCTGGGCCAAATGATAGATGTGCCTGGCCTGTGTGGGTGGTGAGTGGTTCCATAGATGGGATGAGGACAATGACAGTGAATGTGACAGTGAATAGTGATGTCCCTTGAACTGGCAGTGAATGGGGGCCCTGTGGTTGTGTGCTGGGTTTGTGAGTGTGTGAGAGATAGAAAATGGGATAGAAGGGGGGATAAAAAAGGGGATAAAACTATGGATAGATGAATAAAAATAAAAATAAATGGATAAAAAATGAAAATGAATGTACATGAAAGGGGATTAAAAAAGGGGGTGAAGATAGAGGAAAGAGTTCATGGTCTGAAGTTGTTGAACTCAATGTTAATTCCGGAAGGCTGTAAAACAGCCACCCAGTCTGCGTTTGGTCCCCCCAGTGTAGAGGAATGTGGAATTACTGGAATCTTCCACACACAGGAGAAAGATGTTTTTGGTCTTGTTCCTTTCAGGCTAGGAGCTATTCTGCTGCACTCACAAAACCTGCTCACCTGGTCAGAAGCCAATTAAAATGCAGTTGTCAGGCAGCTCCCTTGGTCCAGGACTCCTCTCCGGCACCACTCTGTCTTTCATGGCACACTCTACTCCAGGACTACAACATTGTATATATCTCTTCCAACTGCAGCCATTGTAATTTTACCACAGTCCAACAGAAAATAAAAATATATGTTCTTTACAACAGTCCAACAGAAAATAAAAAGATATGTTGCTTACACCACACACAGAACCATACACACATAAATAAGCCTGCTTTAAAGTATCCCACAGTCATATGAGGAAAGATATGATAGTTCCTTGACACCTCCATCATTATGGAAAAATGAACCGTCATAATTTTAAAACACGTTTCATTTTCTCAACCCATCTTACATTGCTTACTATACTTGGCTATATACACAAAGCTATTACACTACCAGGTACAAATATATATACAAATCCTTTTCATCAACACAGGTCATTTCAGTCCAGTGTCCATGTTTCAAATGTCTAATTTCCTTTGAACTTTAAACTCCTGATAATGCATCCGCAACTAAATTTTCTCATCCAACTACATGTATAATCTGTAAATTAAGTGGTTGCAGTAAGAAACTCCATCTGAACTGTCTTGCACTTCAGTCTCTATATTTGTCCAGAAATTTTAAAGGATTGTGGTCTGAATAAACAATTGTTTCTGAAGAATTGCTTGCATTATAAACCTCGAAATGCTGCAACACTAACACCAGATCTAGAGTCACTTTTTCGATGGTTGAGTATCTTTTCTGATGTATATTCAGCTTCCGTGAAAAATATCCTATCTTCTTGTAACAATACAGTACCAATACCCAAATTGTTTGCATCAATTGTCAACTTAAACTGCTTGGCATAATTAGGTGCTGCCAAAACTGGTCTCGTAGTCCGCAGTTTGTAAACTGTAAAGTGCATTCTGACACTCTTGTGTCCATTAAAATTTCTTGTTCTTTTTTGGTAGTTCAATCAATGCAGCAACCATGCTGCTAAAATTTCAATCAATGCAGCAACCACGCTGCTAAAATTTCAATCAATGCAGCAACCACGCTGCTAAAATTTCAATCAATGAAGCAACCACGCTGCTAAAATTTCAATCAATGCAGCAACCACGCTGCTAAAATTTGATACAAGCTTCCGGTAAAGTTCACTCATGCCCAGAAAATCTCAAACTTCCCATTTTGTTGTAGGCACTGGGAAATTCATGATGGCTTTTACTTTCACATCTCTTGGAGCCACCTGATCATGTCCAACAGAATGGCCTAGATATGTTAAGTTGCACTTTTGCAAATTAACTCTTAGCAGAGTTCACCATATTCGCTCCTTGCGGTTAATCAAAGTTCTTTCAGATGTTGAAAATGCTCCTCCCACGTTTGACTGAAAACTGTCAAGTTGTCAATATAAACAGCACAATTGCTCAGTCCTGCAATTACTTTGTCAATCTTTGAAATGTTGCTGGTGTATTCTTCATACCAAATGGCATAACTTTAAATGATGTAGTCAATCTGGCATTACAAAAGTGGATATCTCTTTTGTTCTTTTCAATAACGGTACTTGCCAATATCTTCACAGCAAGTCAATCTTTGTGATAAATTCTGACTGTCCCACTTTCTCGATGCAATCTTCCAACCTTGGAATAGGTTTGAATCCACTTCTATCACAGCGTTTACTTTTCGATACTCCACACACAGTCTTTGCGTTCCATCCGGCTTTGGCACCATCATAATAGGTGAACTCCAGTTACTGCAACAAAACTCTATGATGCCATTCTAAAGCATGAATTCGATTTCTTTTTGCACTTGAGCTAATTTTATTGGATTAAATCTCTAAGGATATTGCTTTATGGAAACTGAATCTCCCACATCTACATCTTGTGTAACTGTTTTCCCCAGCTTATTCCCACTAATAGCTTTGTGTGACTGCTGCAGTTTCTCCAAAACACTTTGACACTTGTCTGGAAGGTAACTCAATATTGAATTTAAATTTTTAAGTACCCTCTCATTATCCAATTTGATTATAGGAAAGTCGTTTTCATAATCCTTCATTTCTACCTCTTTCTCTCTATCTACCACTACTAATAGCTCCATTTGGTTGTCTTCCCTGTCAAAGTACTTTTTAAGCATATTTACATGACGATCCTCTACTTCTTTCTTCTATTACAGTATTTATTAAATAAATTACATCACTCAGTCTCTTTTCAATCCTGTAAGGCCTGTTAAACCTTGCCTTTAATGGTTCACCTGTCCCTGGTAACAAAACTAACACTGTTTCCCCAGCAACAAATCTATGAGCTTTTGCCCTCATTCCTGCATTTGTCTTCATCACCTGCTGTAATAGCTTTAAATGTTCCTAGCTAACTCACATACTCAGCTCAATCTTTCTCTGAATTTGGTCACGTAATCCAGGAGAGTAGTTTCTGAACTCTGAGCCACTTTCTCCTGAATCAACTCAAGTGGTCCATTTACATCATGACCATTGACCAATTCAAAAGGACTAAATTCTGTCGATTTATCAGGTGCATCCCTAATAGCAAATAACAAGAATGGAATTCCCCAATCCTGGTCCTGTGGATAGTCTTGACTATATGCTCTCACCATAGTTGTAAAAGTTTGATGCCATCTCTCTAAAGCACCTTGTGATTCAGGGTGATAAGCTGATGATTTAAACTGCTTTATCCCCTGGCTGTTCATTACTTTTTTAAACAGCTGTGACATGAAATTCGAACATTGATCTGACTATTTCTTTTGGTAATCCATATCCTGTAAAAAAATAATTTGGTCAACTTCTCTAATTCTCTTTGTTGTAATATTTCATAAAGGTATAGTTTCCAAAAACCTTGTAGACACATCCATGATTGTCAGCAAGTACTGGTCTTCGGGAGGGGCCCTACACAATCAATCAGGATCCTGGAAAAAGGTTCTTCTATTGCTTGAATCAGGATTACAGGTGCCAGTTTAATCTCTGCTTGAGGTTTTCCTGTCACCTGACATGTTCTGCAGAATTTAACTACATCATTAAGCAATCCAGGCCAACAGAAATGTTTTTGTATTTTTGCCTGAATTTTCCTAATTCCTAAATGTCCAGCTATTGGAATTTCATGAGCTACTCTAAATATTTCATTTCTGTATCCAGATGGTATAATTATTTGATGTACTACCGCCCGCTGGAATATGAGACATTCTCCATTTCCTCATTAACACATTACCTTTAAGGTAATAACACTCTGGAGTACATGCTGTCTCTGTTTCCGAATAAGCTGTCTGATATAACTTCTTTATTCATGAATCCTTCTGCAGTAACTCTACCAATTTCACTGAACTAAACACTTCTGCCTTGTTCTCTTCCACCTTGTCTTCCTGCACAATCTTTTCAAAGACAGATCCAGCTAACTGGATGTTAGCATCCTTCCCTGCCTTTTAGATTCTTCCTCTTCCTGTTTCAACCTATGAGTTAGTGATCTCATTACTCCACAATCTTGAAACAATCCAGGATGCTCCTTTTGCACCATCTCTGTTGAATGCATTTCCACAGGCTGCTTGACTAAGTAGGCATCACCAACATTTGTGACCCAGCTATATCATTACCTAAGATAAATTGAACCCCTGCATTGGGCAATTATTCCACTACTCCAACAATCGCCTCATCTGTTTTCAACTTAGTATCTCCATGAATTCCATTTATTACCACTCTTTCCTGCAATACTCCCTCTGGACAAAAAATAGCACTATCCCATAACATTAAGGACTGACTAGCACCTGCATCCCTTCAAATTTTAATATCTTAGCCTCCTCCACCCTGTACACATGGGAAGACTTTCCCTTCACACACAAAATTGTTAAACATTTCTGTAAACTGCCCTTCAGAACTCCCTTGGGTAAATTGTGAACACATTCCCATTTCTTTACCTACCACTGATTCTTCCTGCTCCACCCGTACACAAACCATTGATTTTCCTTGCCCCAGGATCTCAGAATCCACAATACTCTTATTTCCAGAAATTTTCTGCATTCTAACTACTGCATTAGGTTTTCCCTGTAATCTCCAACACTTTGACTTCATGTGTCCCACCTTATTACAGTGAAAACATTTAAGTCTTCGAGTGTCACTTCTACCCTCAGCACCTTCCTTTCTGATCTGAGGAGAAACTCCCCAAAAATTTCTAGCTGCTCCTTCTCTTCCCTGACTAACCACTTTCCTTTCAACTCCCCACTTTCTATCCTTCTCGGATTTAAAAGGGGGATGAAACAAAGGTTAACATCTATGGACTAACTCATAACCATCAGCTATTTCTGCTGCTTGCCTTGCCATTTTAACCTTCTGTTCTTCCACATCAGTTCTAACTACTGAAGGAAGTGAATCTTTAAATTCTTCCAAAAGAATTACTTCTCTAAGAGCTGCATATGTTGTCTCTACCTTTATTGCCTGTATCCACCAGTCAAAATTGCTTTGTTTTATTCTCTCAAACTCAATGTAAGTCTTCTCATATTCCAAAATCGCTGCCTGTATGCCTCAGGAACCAACTCATGCACTCACAATAGCCTTTTTTACTGCATCGTAATCCACTGATACTTCTTTTAGCAGCGATGCATATACCTCATGGACCTCAGCAGACCTCAACTCTTCTCTAACCCTTCTTTTAAATCTATGTTCCTCTACTAAGGGAAATAAGTTCTTCCTATTGTTATGACCATAGCTGGTGTTAATTGCTGTACAAACTGTTATGATCCCAGCTGAGATTAGCCGTGGACAAGCCTGGTCCCAGGATGAACTCAGCTTGATTGATCCTAATTTTTAATTTGTTTTTAGAGATACGTGGAGAGGGACTACTAAACAGAGTCCCCAGAGTCAGCTAAGAAACATTTACCATATGCATACAATATTTAATAAAGAACTATATTATAATACTCCTTCACCCACAACTATGTACAGATTTGTAAAGATAACACAAATTACAAAAACTCTTATTCTCTAACGTCCACAGTCCATCTACCAATAGGTGACCTGTGATCAGACATACTACACTCTGAAGCCAAGTGACAGATGCCACCCCAAGCAGTACACCACTGCTTCACATGCCCTTGGCAAAGAGTTACAGACCTTCAGCCTTCACTTTGGACCTTCTTGCCTCTTGCAAGCTGTTCTCACTTTAAATCTGCTTTATGCATCTTTTGACTCTTTAAATTTGAAGATTGGGGCCTTTGTCCCTGCCCCTCAATCTTAACTTCACTTAACAGGACCTTCTCCAGGTTCCTGTCCTTCCTTTGATGAGAAGGTCTCCTTGGAACTTTCTCCTGTTCCACTCCCCTGGATTTTGGTGTCTTTCCTTTAGCCTGGGACTGGCAATCTGACCCTTCTAGGTGGCTTCTGTTTGGCAGATTTCTTCAAACTAAACTCAAAACCTGCTTCTGTGGATGTGTTGCTAGGCAACAGCCCAGTTTCTCCACTCGTTCGTTTAATTTAGCTGCCACAGTCACAAAACGCTCAAATGCAGGCAACTTTTAAAATGAAACTAAAACTCAATTTGACCTTTCTTAGCACATAGGTACAGAAATACAAATCAAAACCTTGAACATTAAAGTTAAAACGCATTCCTAACACCAAATAAATAAAAATATAACTTCCTTACACTGTCTCTATTTCCTAACAAAACCAAATCCCAGAGGGACACTTGGCATCCAGGCTACAACCTATTTTTTTGTATTCTGGTAAGGAGGAGATGATGTACCAATCTCAGCAGGTATGAGGTCCTGGGGTTTTTTAAAATTAAAAACAGAAGTTTTGTTAACAAGAAATAAAAGATAACTTAAGCACACAAGATCACAGTTACACAGTTAAGGTTGGTCTTACAAAACATTCCCTCCAAAACTCTTTACTTGGTTAAACCCACAAGTAAACACCTTCCAGGCACCTTATAGGTGCTTAATTATGAAAAATCCAGTGATATTATAGAAGGTAAACTACTGTAGCTTCTATAAAGCTATACCATATGACCTTTGCCCTCTTCCACTCCTCTATGGAATCCACTTCAGAATAAAACTGTTTGTTGCAGCCTAAGACCTCTCACCGGCCCCAGCTACCTCCAACCACCTCCAGCTTAAAAGCTATAAAGCCATCACTACTCCAACACAGATCCACATTAACTCTAAACTACTTTTCTTCCCGTTCATCTTCGTTCCATTGTTTTCACACACCTCTTTAAAACTCAAACATTTACAGATATAAAATCTGTCATGTTTCCACCTTGTCTTTGCTTTTGGGTCAATAAAATATCCCCAATACTTGTTTACCTATGAACTCCTGCAAGATGCAGATATTTTTCTGCCACCTCTGACTTCCCTTTAATATTCAGACAACCTCTCAACTTATCTAAAAATGCAAATGTTAGATCTAACCTATTTACTTGTATCTCAAACTTCACGCCTCTATCCATTTTGTTTCCAAACCCCCCAGACAACCTGACTCCAATCAATCTCTTGCTTAGCTTAATTAAATCGCACACACACACGACAGAATTTTACATCTCATGGGTGGGCATACGCCCCACACGATTGGGCATAAAATATCACGCCATGAGATCAGGTGAGCTTCCCGATGTCATCAGGCGATATTTCAGTCAGCGGGTGCACGCAAGAGTCAGCAGTGCACTCGCCGACAATTGAGAAGCCTATTGAGGCCATTAACATATTAATTAGGGGAGACTTTTCACTGCCCGTCCAACGTTATGGTTGGCGGGCAGGCGAATTGGCCAGGCAGCCTTTGCATTTTTGGGAAAACTTCATCCACGGGCGGGATGAGGCTTCCCATATTAATTTAAACAAAAATAAAAATGTTTTGATATAAGTTTTATTATGTATATGTTCATGTGAGCAAGATCCATGTGGGAAAATCTTTTCCAGAATTTCCAAATCTTTATTTTTGATTTTAAAATTCTTCAGATCCCTGAGGCAGCTCTCTGCCTTCAGGGAGGTTCCATTGCGTGCTGCCTCACACCTGCGCAGGCCTCAGCACTCGCTCTCCTCCCGCCCCCACCCCAGGAGCGCTGATCCTTTCAGTGCACGTTTCACGCTGGCTGGCTGTTAATTGGCGGGCGCGGTAGGTGGGCGAGGAGCGGCAGGCCACCGTGCCTGCCCAGTAACCCCCAAAAATCCTGCCCACAGACATGGACATCCAGCTTTCTTTACAGAATAACACAATATCCCCCAAAACATTAGCAACAATAACATCCATTCACATACTACCCACTTTATCTAGCTCCCTCAATTTTATATACTTCAGTTACATCTCCCCTCAGCCTCCTCTGTTCTAAAGAAAATAACTCCAACATGCGCAATATTTTCTCAAAGTTAATATTCTCCATTCCTGGTCAATCGAGTGAGTCAACTGTGCCAAAAGCTAGACAGGCTGAGGAAGATGAAGAAGGGCAATGCACAAGTAGCACAAAGGGTGTGATTTGTGGCTTTGGTCAGGGCTGCTTTGACACTGAGGCAGGGCGGAAACACGATTGGAGAGATTCAAATGTGGAGTAGTGCAAAGATAGACGCAGATTTCAGAAAAGAATGGTTACAGCACCAGAGGAGGCAATTTGTTCAAGGCATTTGAAGAGGAAAAGGAGGTTGAAGTAATTTTCAAGGGTGAAGATGTGAAGGGTGGATGAGAAGGAGTGAAGATGGTAGTTTTGAAAGGGAGGGGAACTGTTTGCAACCGTTAAGTGCAAAGGCCAGAAAAGAAAGCTGAATTGTCAGCAGGCAGTTAGTGGGAATGGGATCATGGGGGATTTGGAAAGAAACTGGAGGGAGAAGTGAATGCAGGGCTATGACTAGGGCAAGGGGTGTTTTTCAGAAGGTTTTACCTTTGTAGGAAAGGGAAAAGGCAGGAGACAGTCATGGAGAAAAGAAGAAGGAATTATCTTTGCTTTCTGAGATAATCTTGCAGCAATTTGCCAGAGGAAAACATTTAATGTGATCCAATCTGATCCGGTGATAGACGTCTAAAGAATTTGTGCACCAAATACACTCAAATCTAAATCCCTTGGCCTCACCTACTTACAGTGGGCATTGCACTTTCAGATATAGTCTCCTTCAATCTGTCATTGAGGTTTCTCTTTGTCATAAATTTATACGCAATGCATCAGTGTTACAACCGAGATGGGAGGGGTGCACTGTCTGTCTCTAGTCCCACTACTCCACAGGTCACTACAGCCCATAGCTCCCCAAAGATACTCCAAAGATGAACTGGGGTAACACTCTGGGAAGTTCCCAGGTAGGGTTTGCACGGCAATTGTTTAGAAGTGCACACTCCCTCCGGAACAATCCGTCGCGGTTTAAATCACACACTTCAGATGGTTCCGCCAGGACTCTACCAATAGGACTCAGAAAAAGTTAGAAGAATTAAAATGTCTTCTAACCTCTGAGTAACCATTGTAAAGACCCATACCAACCCATGGGACTCCCCGCACACGCCCGGCCCCAACACCCCCCTCCCCGCCCCCACGGGGCTCCACCCACCCCCCTGAGCTCTAAACCCCAACACCCCAACCTCCGATACCTCCCACACTCCCTAGACTTCAGTCCATCCCCCTCCCCACAGACTTTGGATGCCCCCCAGACCACCGACTCCCAGCCTGCCCCCGGACAACCCCACCCCCCAAATCTTATCCAGTTACCTTAGACACTTAACTTCCCCCTGGCCTTTCAATTTCCCTGGCCCTTTAAGCTTACCTGCTTTACAGCAGCGAGTACCGTAAAAAAAGGGGGCGTAGCCTTTTTGAATTCACTGGAGCTACATTTCGCTGGGGCCTGCGAGGAGTATTTCGATGCAGGGCCCCAAGCAGCTCTGGCCATCGGAAGTGTCAACATAATTTTCAAGGCCATGCAGGTAAACATTTATTTCTTCTAATTCCTGTGGGCCAGCACTTCCCGATGCTAGTCGGAGGAGCCAACATGATTTCTCCAGCTAGCTATATTGCCAAATATCTGCTTTACCTATTAATCTCAGAATGACCATTCGATGCCCTGGTTTCTTCAATAATTAACAAAATTATTAGTTTATTATAAAACCAGACTGGTCAAGGAGAAAGGAAAAACTTATTAACATACAATGTGAAATATGAAAGTATAATAATTACACTTTCAAACTACACACACACACACACAAAGTCAATGGCTCAAGGGAAACTGGTAAACGATGGAGTCTTTGAAATGGTGTCCGGGTTACACGGTTGTTCTCTCAGCACAGGCCCGGGGAACAATCAATGACTGCACCACTTTTCAGATGAACGTCGAGAAGATCTTGCAGACAGTCGATTTCAGAACTTAAAGCGACTTCGGAGCATCTTCCTTCAACAATCCATTCACTGCTCTGGACTGGGTCAGGAGCTGGTGTCTTCTTTACCCAAACAGTTGATACTTTTTGTTTTCCCCGAAGCAAAACAGCCTACCAGCTTTTAAAGTTTTCCAAAGCCTGTCTTCTTTCCCAGAGCCATAAACCACCGTGTGATTCTTTAAACAGTCCACCAGTGTCATTCTTTAAAACTGCTTAATTACCTTTTCCTGTAAAATGCTGTCTTTTCCAGGAATAGCAGCAACCAGAGTCCTAGCATTAACCCTTTAAGGGACAGTCTTTTAAAAACACAAATTCTTCCAGAATGACCTTAGTTCTTGAAGATGAACCATTTCCCATGACTAAAATGTTTATGACATCAGTTACAAAGCACAATACTGCCAGTCACTGGCAGAAAAGCAACACTACAGGAAAGCAGATAAAAACAAAAAAACTGCGGATGCTGGAAATCCAAAACAAAAACAGAATTACCTGGAAAGACTCAGCAGGTCTGGCAGCATTGGCGGAGAAGAAAAGAGTTGACGTTTCGAGTCATCATGACCCTTCGACGAACAGGAAAGCAACTGCTCAAAACGGTAGTGTTTGCAGGAATGTAATATTTCAAGATAATTGTATTGGCAATGAATAAATGATTGTTTTTTTATTTGTTCTCAACTATGTGAGAGACTGTAATTGCTGCTTTTATTTCCCATACTATCACTAGAGAAAAAAATACTAGGGAAACTAATGGGCTAAAAGCCAATAAGTCCTCTGGACCTGGTGGGTTGCATCCTAGGATATTAAAGGAAGTAGCTACAGAGACAGTGGATGCACTGATAGTAATCTTCCAAGAATCCTTAGATTCTGGAAAAATCCCAGAGGATTGGAAAACTGCCGATGTAACCCTTATTCAAAAAGGGAGGTAGAGAGACAAATAACAGGTAACTATAGGCAGTTAGCTTAACATTCATCATTGGAAAAATGTTAGATTCTATTATAAAGGATGTAATAGCAGAGCATTTAGAAATGCATAATATAATCAAGCAGAGTCAGCATGGCTTCATGAAGGGGAAATCATGCCTGACAAATTTATTAGAATGCTTTGAGGAGGTAACAAGCAGGATAGATAAAGGGGAACCAGTAGATGAAACATATTTGAATTTCCAAAAGATGTTCGATAAAGTACCGCACATCAGGGTACTTAATAAGATAAGAGCCCATGGTGTTGAGGGTAGTATATTAGCATGGATAGAGGATTGGCTAATTAATAGAAGACAGAGTTGGGATAAGGGAGGCATTTTCAGGATGGCAACCTGTAACTAGTGGAGTGCCACAGGGATCAGTGCTGGGGCCACAATTATTTACAATATATATTAATGACTTGGATGAAGGAAGTTAATGTACTATCGCCAAGTTTGTGGATAACACAAAAGTAGGTGGGAAGGCAAGTGGTGAGGGTGACACAAGGAATCTACAGAGGGATACAGACAGGTTCAGTGAGTGGGCAAAAACTTGGCAGGTGGAATATAATGTGGGAAAATGTGAGGTTATGCAATTTGGTAGGAAGAATAGAGGAGCTGAATATTATTTAAATAGAGAAAGACTGCAGAAAGCTGCAGCACAGAGGGATTTGGGAGTCCTCGTGCATGAATCACAAAAAGCTAACATACAAGTTCCACAGGTAATAGTGAAGGCAAATGGAATGTTGGCCTTTATTACAAAGGGAATCGAGTATAAAAATAGGGAAGTCTTACTAAAACTATACAAGGCACTAGTTGGCCACACCTAGAATACTGTGAACAGTTTTGGTCCCCTTATCTAAGGAAATATATACTGGCATTGGAGGCAGTCCAGAGAAGGTTCAGTAGGTTGATCCCAGCTATGGAGGGATTTTCTTATGAGGAGAGGTTGAGTAGGTTGATCTTGTACTCATTGGAGTTTAGAAGAATGAGAGGTGACCTTATTGAAACATATAAGATTCTTAGAGGGCTTGATAGGGTGTAGATGCTGAGAGGTTGATTCCCCTTGTGGTAGGGTCTAGGACCAGAGGGCACAATCTCAGAGTAAGTTGTCACCCATTTATGAGGAGGAGTTTCTTCTCTCAGAGGGTAGTCAATCTGTGGAATTCTTTACCGCAGAGAGCTGTAGAGGCTGGATCGTTAAGTATATTCAAGGATGGACAGATTTTTAATCAATATGGGAATCAAGGGTTATAGGGAAAAGGCAGGTAAATGGAGTTGAGGATTATCAGATCAGCCATGATCTCGTTGAATGGCGGAGCAGACTCGATGGGCCGAATGGCTTACTTCTTTATGGTCCCTAGCTGCATTGATAAGATAATTTTGGACCAATCACTGCAATCCATCTCATGATGATGCTCTGATAGAGAGTTCCAGAATAGTGACCCAGTGATGATGAAAGAATGATGATACTTACATAAGTGAGGACCCGAGTGCAACTTAAAGGGGAACTTGGGGAAAACATGGAAATTATGATTCATATTTAGGCACTTTATCAGAACTAGACGAAACTACAGGTGGACAAAATTTAAAAGGAATAGAATCAAAGGATTTGATTGGCACAGGGGGCCATTCAGCCCATTGGTGTCTGTACCTGCTTTCTGCAAGAGCAGCTTAGCAAGTCCCACTCCCCTGACTTTTTCCTGTAGCCCTGTAATTGTTTTTCTCTTTAGATGATTATCCAATTCCATTTAAAATGCCATGATTGACCCTGTCACCACCACACTCTCGGGCAGTGAGTTCCAGATCCTAATCACTCGATTGACCCTATCTTCATCACTCTCAGACAGTGAATTCCAGATCCTAACCACTCGATTGACCATGTCTCCACCACACTCTCAGGCAGTGCATTCCAGATCCTAACCACTCGTTTGACCATGTCTCCACCACACTCTCAGGCAGTGCATTCCAGAACCTAACCACTCGATTGATCATGTCTCCACCACACTCTCAGGCAGTGCATTCCAGAACCTAACCACTCGATTGAGCCTGTCTCCACCACACTCTCAGGCAGTGCATTCCAGAATCTAACCACTCGATTGATCATGTCTCCACCACACTCTCAGACAGTGCATTCCAGAACCTAACCACTCGATTGAGCCTGTCTCCACCACACTCTCAGGCAGTGCATTCCAGAATCTAACCACTCGATTGATCATGTCTCCACCACACTCTCAGACAGTGCATTCCAGAACCTAACCACTCGATTGAGCCTGTCTCCACCACACTCTCAGGCAGTGCATTCCAGAACCTAACCACTCGATTGAGCCTGTCTCCACCACACTCAGACAGTGCATTCCAGATCCTAACCACCCGCTGTGTAAAAAGTAAGTTATTCTTCCTGTCGCTTCTGGCTCTTGACCCTTCCACCAATCCGAGCAGTTTCTCATCCTTGTTTTCAAATCCCTTCATGGCCTTGTCCCTCCTAATCTCTGTAACCTCCTTCAATGCTCCAAGATATTTGTGCTCCTCCAATTTGGGCCTCTTGTTCATCCCTGAATTTAATCATTCCCTTCATCTGCCAAGGCCCCACACTCGGAGATTCCCTCCCAACACTTCTCTGCCTCTCCACCTTGCTCACCTCCTTTAAGACACTGATTAAAAACTGCCTCTTAACCAAGCTTTTGGTCATTTGACCTAATATCGCCTTATGTCATACTTAGTTTTATAATGCTCCTGTGAAGCATCTTTGAGACTTTTTATTACTTTGAAGGTGCGATATAAATATAGGTTGTTGTTGTCTCTTCCTATCTACTCTGTCCAGACCCACCATAGTTTATCTCTAGTTTACCTCCATCAAAATTTCCTCTCAACCTTCTGTAAGGAGAACAACCTCTGCTTCTCCACCGCATTGTATGCTTTCTCTTTAGCTTTTATGCGGTCCCTGACTTCCCTTGTCAGCCATGGTTGCCTCGTCCTCCCTTTAGTATGCTTCTTCTTCCTAGGGCTGAATTTTTGCTGTGTCTCTCAAATTACTCCCAGAAACTCCTGCCATTGCTGTTCCACTGTCTTTCCTGCTAGGGTCATCTCCCAGTCAATTCTGGCCAGCTCCTCCCTCATGCCTCTGTAGTTGCCTTTATTCAACTGTAATACCGTTACATCTGATTCCAGCTTTTTCCTCTCAAATTACAGGGTAAATTCTATCATATTATGGTCACTTCCCTCTAAGGGTTCCTTCACCTTAAGCTCCCTTATCAAATCTGCCTCATTACACATCACTAAATCTAGTGATTTAGTCTGTCTATGTTCTCTTGAAATCGATCACTTTCCTCCTCACTGTTCACAATGCTTCCAAATTTTGTGTCACCTGTAAATGTTGAAATTCTGCCTCGAGCTTCCAAAGTCCAAATCATGAATATAGATCAAGAAAAGCAGTGGCCCTAACAGCAATCTCTGAGGAACTGTCCTTCTTTTTGAAAAAGAAGCATTCACCACTACTCTTTATTTCCAGTCACTCAGCCATCTTTGTATCCATGTTGCCACTATCTCTTTTACTCCATTGGCCTCAACTTTACTGACAAGCATATTTTATAACACTTTATGAAATACCTTTTGGGAGCCCATCTACACCACATCAACCGCAGTCTCCCCCGTGGTTCAGCTAACAGGGCAGCCATGTAGTGCACTAATCTCTGGCCTTCCAAGTGGTGGCCAGCACTCTCCAGAAAGTATTAAGGGGCCGTCACACTGAACCAGGTCAGATTCTTAGTACACCAGTGCTGATCACGTGTCACTCTCTTTCACCCTGCAGGAGTACAACATCAGGATCATGGAGCCTGGTGAATTAGCAGTGTGCCTGATGGCCTACGGAGGGCGAAGAAGATGGAGGAGAGAGCGACTGATGCTCCTGGTTGTGCAGAGGCAGGAGCAGCAACCATAGGAAGAAGGGGCTGTCAGGGCTCCCACACACACTGCCCAAGAGCCACAGCAAGACATCGCAGGCCTGCACCTAGTGACACCCAGGGTCTATAGATGCCGACTTTCATTCCTGCAGGTGACCAAGAACCAGTGTCGCTGAAGACAGCGATCGTCTAGGGAACTGGTCGCTCACATCTGCCAGTTACTACAGGATTTGTCCCTTTTGCCCCAGTTTCTCTCTGGCAGCTTTCAACCAATTTTAGCTTGGACTAGCTATCTGCCCCTTTTAGGTTGTTTCTGCTTGGCAGCCGTTTTCAAACTGAACTCAAAGCTGCTGTTCCTTTAGTTTTTCTATGCATGTCTGTGTGTGGCATGTCTCGCTGGACCATTGTTGCTAGGCAACAGCCCAGTTTATTTTCTACCCTTGTGTTTGCTTAACTTCTCTTTAGGAGTCATAAACTCTCATCAGGAATGCAGGCAACTTGTAAAGCAAAACTAAATCTCAATTTGACCTTTTCTTAACACACAAATACAGAAAGACAAATCAAACTTTAAAGCTGAAACTCATTCCTGACACCCACAAATACAAATATAACTTACTTAAACTCTCTCAATTTCCTAACACCTCCCCCTTGAACGAAAGAAAGATCCACAACAGTGGTTGTGAAGGTTTCTTTACAATGGCCTTACATCTGCCTCACATAAACTTATCATAAACCTCTAACAACAGCTTATTACATCCTATACATTTTCCATCTCCTTTTACAACTACACCTGTTATCATACAATTTAAGCAAAGATTTAAGCAAAACCAATCAATCAATGTAATAAGATTTTGCACATCATAGCATTATCCTAACTCTTTTGTTTCTTTTTCCTCTTGTTCCCAGTCTTTAACTCAGCAAAAAATGTTTCATTTAAGTCCACAACCCAATTGTCCTTTTTGTTAACTGTAGACGTAATTCCATCATTTTCCGAACTCGAGTGGTAAATTCTCAGTTCGATAAGAAAAAGTCAAAATGGCATTTTATGAGTTAACATTTCATTTGGTCTCTGATCAAAATCTCTTTTTACTGATTCAAGGATGTTATTGAGATGTTTCGTTTTTTTTAATTCCCTCATGAGATGTGGGCATTGCTGGCTACCATTTATTGCTCATCCTTAATTGCCCTTGTTTAGAGGGCTTTTTTAAAGAGTCAGCCACATGTAGGAGTCACATGTAGGCCGGACCAGGTGAAAATGGCAGATTTCCTTCCCTGAAGGACATTAGTGAACCAGGTGGGTTTTTATGACAATTGACAATAGTTTCATGGTCATCATTAGATTTTTAATTCCAGATATTTATTGAATTTAAATTCCATCATCTGCCCCAGAGCATTAACCTGGGACTCTGGATTACTAGTCCAGTGACAATACCACTATGCTACCACCTCCCCCTTTCATACTCCTGCTTGGTTTGATCTTTAAACTATTTATGATATTGTTGTTTCGCCATATTCCATTTCAAACAGGTCTTTTCCACTCCATTTTGAGCAATGTCAATTATATTCTCCCTGTGGAGTTTCATAGTTCATTTTAACCCTCTTTTGCACAATCCATGAACTGCATCATGCCTCTCTTCTACAGGTTTTGAATGTTTTTTTGCAAACTGTCCATTTACCTAGATTCCAACTGCTGTATTTTGCATATTGGCACCAGCAATCACCTGTAAATAAGTGTCTCTGGCCATAGACCTGGAAGAGTCATTTTGCAATTTCAGTCCTTTATGTTGACAATTCTTGATATCCAATTGTACAGGCGCTTTAGTTGCTTCCATATTGTTAATTACTGAGGTTGATACATCAGCAATTTTACTTGTATTAGTTTTTTGCTCAACTGGACTACAATTTAGCCAGGATTTTTTTATTCAAAAGGAACAATTTTTGAACTGTGACACTCCAAATCACACATCTCCTCTTTCATTTTCTCCAGATTGCTTCAAAGTCCAAGAATCTCATTACTTGTTTCACGATGAAGCTCTAACAGTTCGTTATTTCTGATTTTTAATTCCGCATTCAACCAATTATTCTAACTTACCAACAATTCCTTTTCTTGTTCAAGGTATTTTCCCTGATATTTCATAGCAACTTCTGATGCTTGAAGCTCATCAAGTTTTAACTGAAGATTGGCCTTTGTTAAATTTGCTTCTATAAATTTATCATTTAGACATTTCAAGTCCTCAGACAAGTGTTCTATTCCCTGTGACTGATTCTTAATTGTTCTCACCAATTCTCTTCTTTCATTAGCAAACTCCTCTTTCATACATGAAAGTTGGTTTTCTACATTGATCAGATTTTCCTTCAATTGCTTGTTATCAGTTATAAACATCTCATTGTTGGCGACAGTAGCTTTCTGAAGTTGGTTAGGATCAACATGATCAACTGCCTGCTGCAATACAGTCGTCACCACATTACTGTTTCCATTAACCAAATCATTACCCAGAATAAAATCCACCCCTTCAATAGGTGATCTAGGGAAAATTCCCACTGTAACAACTCTGTTTACAAAGTGACCCTGTATGTTGACTTTACACAAAGAAACAGGTTCATAAATTCCATTACTACCCCTTATTAATGCTTTATGTCCTTCATAAAACTATCCGGAACACAAATTATATCATCAGTCACCATCAATGATTGATCTGCCCCGTATCTCTCAGAAATTTAATCTGTTTACTTATTTTGTTGGATGAGTAAGGGAATGTTTCTCCCTTCAAAACAAAGCATCCAGAACCTTGAATAATCTGATTTTCTTCACCAGTAATCAAAGAAGAATTCCCCAGACTATCCTGAACTATATCCCCCTTTCCCGTATGTTCTGAAGGAACATGATTCACCTGTACTACTGCTACAGTTTTAACAGCCATTTCCTTTTCTGATCTGAGGAGGAATTTCCTGAGAATTCCCAACTGTCTCTTCTCTTCTCTGGCTACTTGCCTTCCTTTTACCTTCCCATCTACTATCCTTCACGGGTTAATGCGAATGACGGAGAAATGATTTAGATTTATGGACCAGTTCATAATCGTCTGCCATCTCTGCTGCCGGTCTAGCTGTTTCAACCCTCTGATCTGCATCATGGGTTCTAACCTCAGGAGGAAGTGAATCTTTAAATTCTTCAAGGAGAATCATTTCCCTAAGAGTTTCATATGTTGTCTCTAACTTTAATGCCTGTACCCAACGGTCAAAATTACTTTGCTTTACCCTCTCAAACCTAGTATAGGTCTGCCCAGGGTGTTTCCTTGTGTTACAAAATTTCTGTCCATATGCCTCAGGGACTAACTCATACGCACTCAGAATAGCCTTTTTTACTGCATCATAATCCACAGAAACCTCTTCTGAAAGTGAAACATAAACCTCGTGAGCTCGACCAACCAATATAGACTGGAAGAGCAATGTCCAGGTTTCTTTTGGCCACTTCATTTGCTTAGCTACCTTTTCAAATGAGATAGAGAGTGCCTCTACATCCCTTTCCTCAAACTTTGGAAGAGTTTGCACAAAGTGAAACATCTCCTCATTGGGCTTTGGGTTAAGATTTTTCATAATCAGAACCTTCCTCAGCACCTAAGATCTCTTTTTTAAGGTCCAGCTTTTGAAGTCGGTATTCCCTTTCTCATTCCTTCTCCCTTGCCTGAAGTTCCTTCCTTTTTATTTTTCCTCTCATTCTCTTTATTTCCTTTTCTTTTGCCTCTAGCCTTTTCAATTCTAATTCTCTTTCTTTTCCTTTTTCTCTCACCACTAATTCAAGATTTTTCACTTCCTTTTCATGTTCAAATTGCTTCATTTACAACTGGATCTTAACTCGCCCAATCGACTTGCCCCATGGAGAACATGGTCTCCCTAGTGTCCCTTCCAGTTTTAAATGCTGTGCCACTATCTCAACTATGTCCGCTTTCCTTGCCCCTTTGGGTAATTCTATCTCCAGTTTATACGCCAGTTCCATTCATTTACTCTTGGTTAATTTCTGTAAAGCAGTCAGAGTTACATTTTCCACCTGTAAAGAAGTCTTAGCAACCTCCAAAGCCATTCTGAATTCCAACCTGTATATTATACCTCACAGCAACTCCAATTTCAATTACCTCTGTACTTCCACGTACTTGTTATAAGGATTCACAGAACCCACCTTATAAGGAAAAATCTCAGACCTATTATTATTCCACATCCAATCACCCGCTGCCCATGTTTCAAATTCCACAAGAGCCCCACCTTGTTATGATCCCAGTTGAAGTTACAACTGGACAAGCCTAATCCCAGAATGGAACCCGTCTTGATAGATCCTAACTTTTACTTGTTTGTTTAGATATGTGGAGAGTGGCTACTGAACAAAGTGACCAGAGTCAGCTAATGAACTTTTAACAAAAGAATAAAACATTCATTAAAGAAAAGATGAACTATATCAAAATACTCCTTCACCCACAACTATACCTTTACAGATATATGCAGATTTGTAAGGATATCCAAAATTGCAACTATCTTATACTCTAATGTTCACAGTAAGTGTACATTCTATGTAAACCAATAGGTGACCTGTGGTCAGATACACCACACTCTGAAGCCAAGAGATAGATGCCACCTCAAACAGATGCTATGGATCTCTCAATCTCTCATCAGCCCCCACCACCACCAGACATTTGTTACACCATGAGCCAGCTGGTCTCACTGAACTCCATCTTCCACACAAGG
This sequence comes from Carcharodon carcharias, assembly GCF_017639515.1. NCBI lineage: Eukaryota > Metazoa > Chordata > Chondrichthyes > Lamniformes > Lamnidae > Carcharodon > Carcharodon carcharias. Next base: position 3,810,644 of record NC_054469.1, read on the forward strand.
GTTTCCAATCTCTGCTCTTTAAGAACTCACTTTGGAATCTTCTCCCAAACCGATGCTTTTTCTCAGATGCCTTCCCCAAGGGTTTACCTCCAGGGTTTCGAGCTGTCCTTCCAATGTCCTCTTGGATGACTCTATTGAACCTGCCTCCACCACATTTCCAGGCAGCGCATTCCCAAACCACTCATTGTGTGAAAAAGTTTTTTCTCCCATCACACTTGCTTCTTTTGCAAAACACTTTAAATATGTGCCCTCTCGTTCTTGATCCTTTTATGAGTGGGAACAGCTTCTCCCTATCTACTCTGTCCAGCCCCCTCATGATTTTGAACATCTCTATCAAATCTCCTCTCAGCCGCCTTCTCTCCAAGGAGAACAGACCCAACCTCTCCAATCTATCCTCATAGCTGAAGTTTCTCATCCCTGGAGCCATTCTTGTAAACCTCTTCTGCAATCTCTCCAATGTGGTCACATCCTTCCTATAATGTGGTGCCCAGAACTGTACAAAATACTCCAGCTGAGGTCTGACGAGTGTCTGATATAAATTCAGCATAACCCCCCTGCTCTTGTACTCTATGTCCCTATTAATCAAGCCCAGGATACTATTTGCTTTATTAACTCTCTCTCCACCTGTCCTGTCACCTTCAATGATCTATGCATATATACACCCAAGTCTTTCTGCTCCTGCACCCCCATCAAAATGTCACCCCTTATTTTATATTGTCTGTCCATGTTCTTCCTACCAAAATGCATCACCTCACAATTCACCGCATTGAACTTCATCTGCCTCCTATCTGCCCACTCCACCAACTTGCCTATGTCCTCTTGAAGTTCCACACTGTCCTCCTCGCAGTTCATAACACTCCCAAGCTTTGTATCATCCACAAACTTTAAAATTGTCCCCTGGACATCAAGATCTGGATCATTAATATATATCAGGAAAAGCAAGGGTCTCAGTACCGGCCCCTGGGGAACTCCACTACAAACCTTCCTCCAGCCCAAAAAATATCCATTGACCATTATTCTCTGCTTCCTATTTTTCAGCCAATTTTGTATCTACATTGCTATTGTCCCTTTTATTCCATGAGAAATAACTTTTCTCAAGTCCGTTTTGTGGCACTGTGTCAAATGCCTTTTCAAAGTCAATGTACACCACATCAGCAGCATTACCCTCATTGACCTTCTCTGTTACATTACATTACCTTCTCTACCTCAGAGTGCAGTGGATGCCGGGACGCTGAATAAATTTAAGGAGGAGATAGACAGATTTTTAATCAGTAACAGGTTGAAAGGTTATGGAGGGAGGATGGGAAATTGGAGTTGAGGCTGAAATGAGATCAGCCATGATCGTATTGAATGGCGGGGCAGGCTCGAGGGGCTGAATTGCCTACTCCTGCTCCTAGTTCTTGTGTTACCTCTTCAAAAAACTCCAGAAAGTTAATTAAACATGATTTCCCCTTAAGAAATCCATGTTGGTTCTTCCTTATCAACCCATATTTTTCCATGTGATGACTAATTCTATCCCGAATAATTGTTTCTAGAATCTTGCCCACTACTGTCGTTAAACTGACTGGTCTGTAATTGCTGGGCTTATCCTTACGACCTTTTTGGAATAAGGGCGTAATGTTTGCAATTCTCCAGTCCTCTGGCACCTCCCCTGAGTCTAGGGAAGACTGAAAGATTATGGCCAGTGCCCCTGCAATTTCTACTCTCACTTCCTTCAATATCGTTGGATGCATCTCATCCGGTCCCGGTGTCTTGTCAACTCTAAGTAACAACAGTCTAATCAACACTTTCCCCTTATCAATTTTGAACCCTTCTAGTGACAGAGTTTCCTTGACTGTCACCATGGCCTGGGTAGCATCTTCCTCCTTGGTAAAGACGGATGCAAAGTATTCATTTAATATCTCAGCCATGGCCCCTTCGTCCATGTGTAAATTCCCTTTTAGGTCTCTAATTGACCCCACTCCTTTTACCACCCTTTTACTATTTATGTGCCTATAGAAGACTTTGGGATTCCCCTTTATGTTGGCAGCCAGTCTTTTCTCATAATCTCTCTTCGCTTCTCTAATATGCTTTTTCACCTCCTCTCTGAACCTTCTGTAATCCTCTTGGTTCTCAATTGTATTTTCTACCTGACACATGTCATAAACACACTTTTTTTCTTTATCTTAATTTCTATCTCCTTTTTCATCCAGGGAGCTCTAGATTTGTTTGTCCCCACCTTTCCCTTTCAATGGAATATACCAAACCAATTCTTTTTTGAAGGTAGCCCATTGTTGAGCTACAGCTTTTCCTTCCAATCTTTCGTTCCAGTCTATCTGGCCCAGCTCCTCTTGTCCAGTTAATTACTTTTACTCTGGATTGCCCATCATCCTTTTGTATCCTCATCCTAAAATGTACAATGCAATGATCGCTGTCTCCTAAATGTTCCCCCACTGGCACTTGAACTACTTGGCCCACCTCATTTCCAAGAACCAGGTCCAACAGTGCATCTTTTCTTGTTGGATTGGACACAATCTAGGAACTTTTTCCCCTCTCTGCCCTGTACACTACCACTGTCCCAATCTACATCTACAGTAATTAAAGTCCCCCATTATAACTACTCTATAATGCCTGCATCTCTCTGTAATTTCCCTGCAGATTTGTTCTTCTACATCCTTCTCACTATTTGGTGGCCTATAGACTACACCGAGCAATGTAATTCCCTCTTTTTGTTCCTTACCTCTAGCCAAATAGATTCTGTCCTTGAACCCTCTGGGACACCCTCTTTCTCCAGCAATGTAATGCTCGCCTTAACTGATACCGTCACCCCTCCTCCTTTCCTTCCTTTCCTATCTCTTCTGAACACTTTGAACACAGGAATATTTAACACCCAGTTCTGCCCTTCCTCGAGCCAGGTCTCTGTTATCGCCACAACATCATATTTCCATATGGCAATCTGCACCTGTAACTCCCCAATCTTATTTACTATACTCTGCATTCACATACATGCATAGTAGCCCTGATTCAGATTTTGTTACTTTCTCCCTTATCCTGATTTTCCCTATTAATGTACTATTTCCTATTCTAGTGCTTTCTGTCTCTCCCCAGTATTTTGTGTACCCTGGTATTCCTAATATTTTCTCTTGTTCCCACACCCCTGTGGAGTTAGTTTAAAGCCCTCCCAACAGTACTAGCAAAACGCCCCACAAGGAACTCAGTCCCAGCTCTGTTCAGGTACAGCCCGCCCTGCTTGTACAGGTGCCATCTCCCCCAGAGCCAGTCCCAGTGTCCCAGGAATCTAAAGCACCCCCCTCCTGCACCATCTTTCCAGCCACACATTTATCTGCCTTATCCTCCTATTTCTGTCCTCACTGGCATGTGATACTGGGAGTAATCCGGAAATTACTACATTTGAGGTCCTGCTTGTTAATTTTCTGCCTAGCTCCCTAAATTCTGATTGCAGGACCACATCCCCCTTCCTACCGAAATCATTAATACCAATGTGGACCACCACCTCTGCCTGTTCACCCTCCCCCAAAGGAATGTTCTGCAGCCGCTCTGTCACATGCATGACCCTGGCACCAAGGAGGCAACATACCATCTTGGAGTCACATCTTTGGCCACAGAAACGCCTGTCTGATCCTAACCAATGACTCCCCTATCACTATAGCTCTTCCTTTCTTCTTCCTCCCCTCCTGTACAGCCGAGCCGCTCGTGGTGCCACAAACTTGGCTCTGACTGCTCTCCTCTGAGGAGCCAGCGCCCTCACCAGCTTCCAAAATGGAAAACCGATTTTTGAGCAGGACCCCAGGGGACACCTGCACTACCTGCCGACTTCTCTTGGGCTACCTGGTGGTCACCCCTTCCCTCTCTGTCTCCAGGCCCTTAAGCTGCAGTGTGACCACCTCTCTGAATGTACTATCCACCTTGGCCTCGTGGATGTGCCACAGTGACTCCAGCCGCTGCTCGCGCTCTGAAACCTGGAGCTCAAGTTTCTGCAGCTGACAGCACTTCCTGCACATGTGGTGGTCTAGGAAACAGTAAGGTAGCGTCCTTGACTTCCCACATATTACAGGACACGCATTCCATATGACTGAGCTGCCCTGCCATGTCTTAACTCTACTTCCCTTAGGTTAACTTTATCCTACTTTTGATTATTTATATTACCCATAAATTTCCCTTATTCCTGGTGCTTCTCATTTAAATACAACTATAGGAACTTTAAAAATATTACACATTTCTAATTTACTCACCAGTTCCTTCTGTGGACTTGCACACCAAGGTCCTACCATTCATAGTGTAATCCCTTGCCTTGTTGGCCCTCCCCAAGTGTATAACCTCACACTTTTCCAGGTTGAATTCCATTTGTCATTGCTCTGCTCACCTGATCAGTCCATTGATATCCTCCTCCAGTTTACCACCCTACCAATTTTCGTGTCATCCACGAATTTCTTGATCATACCCTTTACATTTAAGTCCACATCATTTATGTACACCACAAACAGCAAGAGCCCCAACACCGAGCCCCATGGAACCCCACTGGAAACAGGTTTCCAGTCACAGAAACATCCCTCTAGCATAGCCCTCTGCTTCCTGCCTCTCAGCCAATTATGGATCCAACATGCCATTTTGCCTCGGATCTCATGGGCTCTTACCTTCTTGCCCAGTCTGCCATGAGGGACCTTATCAAAACCCTTGCTAAAGTTCATGTAGACCACATCAAATTTGAGTACAGGAGCAGGAATGTCTTGCTGCAATTATCCACAGCTTTGGTGAGACCACACCTGGAATATTGTGTGCAGTTTTGGTCTCCTTATCGGAGGAAGAATGTTCTTGCTATAGAGGGAATGCAGCAAAGTTTATCAGACTGATTCCTGGGATGGCAGGACTGACATATGAGGGGAGATTGAGTCAATTAGGGTTATATTCACTGGAGAATATTATATTCAGAAGAATATGGGGGGATCTCATAGAAACTATAAAATTCTAACAGGACTAGACAGGGTAAATTCAGGAAGGATGTTCCCGATGGTGGGATCATCCAGAACTAGGGGTCACAGTCTGAGGATGTGGGGTAGACCATTTAGGACTGAGATGAGGAGAAATTTCTTCGCCTAGAGAGTGGTGAGCCTGTGGAATTCGTTACCACAGAAAGTAGTTGAGGCCAAAACATTGTATGTTTTCAAGAAGGAGTTGGATATAGCTCTTGGGGTGAAAGGGATCAAAGGGTATGGGGAGAAAGCGGGAGCAGGCTATTGAGTTGGATGATCAGCCATGATCATAATGAATGGCGGAGCAGACTCATAGTTTCTGTGTTTCTATGTAAATGCATTACCCTCATTAACATTCCTGGATATCTCCTCAAAAAATACGATCAAATTTGTCAAACATGACCTTCCCTTAACAAATCTATACCAGCTATCCCTGATTAATCCATCCCTCTCCAAGTGCAGATATACATCTGTCCCTCAGAATTCCTACTCGTAACTTACCCACCACTGAGGTTAGACTGACTGGCCTATAATTTCCTGGTCTATCCTTTCCTCCTTTTTTAATGATGGGACAGCGATAGCAGCCCTCCAGTCCTCTGGCATCTCACCTGTGGCCAGACAGGATTTGAAAATTACTGCCAGGGCCTCTAATATCTCCTCCCTTGCCTCCCTCAACAGCCTGGGATACATCTCACCTGGGCCTGTGGATTTATCCATTTTTAAGGCTGCTAAACCCACTAGTACCTCCTCTCCCTTTATGTTAATTTCTTCTAATATTTCACAGTCCTCCACCCTGATGTCTATACCTGCATCATCCTTTTCCATTGTGAAGACCAACCCAAAGTATTCATTGACGATTGTGTCCACGTCTTCTGGGTCCACACACAGATTACCTCTAAGATCCCTAATTGGCCCTACTCTTTCCCTAGTTCTTCTCTTGCTCTTTATATATTTTAAAAACTCCTTTGGGTTTTCCATTATTCAACCCACCAATGCTTTCTCATACACTCTCTTAGCTTTCCTAATTTCCTTTTTAAGTTCCCCCCTGCACTTTTTATACTCCTCTAGGGTCTCTGCCGTATTGAGCCCATGGTATCTGCCATAAGTTTCTCTTCTTATCCTAATCCTAAACTTTATGTCCCTTGACGCCCGGGGTTCTCCGGACTTTGTCTTTCCGGGGACATATTTGCCCTTCTTGGGTGCCTCCCGCTGCTCTGACACAGTTTCATCTGCAAGTAGCTGCTCCCTGTCCACTTGGGCCGAATCGTACCTCATCTTAGTGAAATTAGCCTGTCCCCAGTTTCGAACTTTTATTCCCAATTAACGGCCAGCCAGTGTGAAGCGCTGGGTGAAAAGCTCAGTGCTGCCAGGGCGGGGTCAGGAGGAGGTCACACGAGGACGTCGATGCGGGCGCAGTGCCAGGAAGCTCCCTGACAGTAGAGTGCTGCCTCAGCGAGCCGGGAGACCCCAAACTCAGGAGATAACGTTTTTAAAGATCAGGGGAAAAATGTCTAAGCATCGTAATCAGGCACCTGGACATGCAGATTATGAGTGCGCTGGGCGCAGATTTCTATTCTTATTTTATTTAAGAACGCAAAGCTCATCCCTCCCTGGGATGGGGCTTGCTGAAAACGTCAAGGCTGCCTGGCCGATTCGCCCGTCTGCCAACTGTGAGGTTGGACGGGTCTAAGTGAGGTGACAGACCATTGCACCGTGAATGGGCTTAACCGCCCTCGTAACTGTCGGCGGGCGCGCCTCCAGCGTTCGCGCGCACCCGCTGACTGAAGTGTCGTGCGCGCGCGGGATGATGTCAGGACGTTTGCCCGATTTCAGACTGGATCGGGCTGGGCGCACACCCACCCACCCAGAGCAAAATTCAACCCCCCCCCCCCCCCGCTGAGTCAAAACCCTGGAACTCCCTGCCTAACAGCACGGTGGGTGTACCTACACCACGCGGGGACTGCAGCGGGCTCAGGAAGGGCAGCTCACCCGCCACCTTCTCAAGGTGGGGGCGGGGCCGGGTGTAGGGGAGGTGGGGGCGGGGCCGGGCCGGGCGGGGGTGGTACCGGGCGGGGCGGGGCGGGGCCGGGTGTAGGGGAGGTGGGGGCGGGGCTGGGCCGGGTGGGGTGGGACCGGGCCGGGTGGGGCCGGGCCGGGCGGGGCGGGGCGGGGCCGGGTGTAGGGGAGGTGGGGGCGGGGCTGGGCCGGGCTCTGCTCCGTCCCTCACAGCTGCCCCGGGCTGTCCCTCCTCCCGCTCACTCCCCCACAGGCCCTTTCCCGGCTCAGTGAGGACAGGGGCTGCGCTTTACTCACCGGCTCTGGGCTCGGGCTCGGGCTCGGGCTCGGGCTCAGCCTCAGCTCCGGGACCGTCCCGCCCCGACTCGGCAGCACCAACCGCCCGGCCCCGTTCAAAACCCGCGCGCCAGGCCCGCGGGGGGCGGAGCCCGGGAACAGAAGGGGCGGACCTCTGCTGGGCCTGGGCAAGGAAGGGCGGGGCCGGGGGCAAAAGGGGGCGTGGCTTTGAGAGGGCGGGCGATGTGAGGGGGCGGATTTCTGAGGGGTCGGAGCTCTGAGGGGGCGGGGCTCTGAGGAGTTGGGGTTCTGACGGGGCGGGGCTATGAGGGGGCGGGGCTCTGAGGGGGCTGGGGGCGGGGCTCTGAGGGGGCTGGGGGCGGGGCTCTGAAGGGGCGGGACTCTGAGGGGGCTGGGGGCGGGGCTCTGAGGGGGCTGGGGGCGGGGCTCTGAGGGGGCTGGGGGCGGGGCTCTGAAGGGGCGGGACTCTGAGGGGGCTGGGGGCAGGGCTCTGAGTGGGCGGGGCTCTGAGGGGGCTGGGGGCGGGGCTCTGAGGGGGCTGGGGGCGGGGCTCTGAGGGGGCTGGGGGCGGGGCTCTGAAGGGGCGGGACTCTGAGGGGGCTGGGGGCAGGGCTCTGAGTGGGCGGGACTCTGAGGGGGCTGGGGGCAGGGCTCTGAGTGGGCGGGGCTCTGAGGAGTTGGGGTTCTGAGGGGGCGGGGCTCTGAGGAGTTGGGGTTCTGAGGGGGCGGGGCTATGAGGGGGCGGGGCTCTGAGGAGTTGGTGTTCTGAGGGGGCGGGGCTCTGAGGAGTTGGGGTTCTGATGGGGCGGGGCTATGAGGAGTTGGTGTTCTGAGGGGGCGGGGCTATGAGGGGGCGGGGCTCTGAGGGGTTGTGACTCTGAGGGGTTATGGCTCTGGGGGGCGGGTCTCTGAGGTGGCTGGGGGCGGGGCTCTGAGGGGGCTGGGGGCGGGGCTCTGAGGGGGGTGGGGGCGGGGCTCTGAAGGGGCGGGACTCTGAGGGGGCTGGGGGTGGGGCTCTGAGGGGGCTGGGGGCGGGGCTCTGAGGGGTCTGGGGGCGGGGCTCTGAGGGGGCTGGGGGCGGGGCTCTGAGGGGGCTGGGCTCTGAGGGGGCGGGGCTCTGAGGGGGCTGGGGGCGGGGCTCTGAGGGGGCTGGGGGCGGGGCTCTGAGGGGGCTGGGGGCGGGGCTCTGAGGGGGCTGGGGGCGGGGCTCTGAGGGGGCTGGGGGCGGGGCTCTGAGGGGGCTGGGGGCGGGACTCTGAGGGGGCTGGGGGTGGGGCTCTGAGGGGGCTGGGGGCGGGGCTCTGAGGGGGCTGGGGGCGGGGCTCTGAGGGGGCTGGGGGCGGGGCTCTGAGGGGGCTGGGGGCGGGGCTCTGAGGGGGAGGTCTGGGTCATGCTTGTGGACAGACCGAAGGTGTTCTGTCAGTCTCTCCAATGTAGAGGAAACCACATTGGGAGCAGTAGACTAAATTAGTTCCCTAGACACTCCCTCTTATAGATCTGGGTCTCCTGAGGGAGGCGGTTGTAATCAGATAGGGTGGACGAAGACCCACCGAATTAATTGTGAATGGGCATGTGTTCCACCTGCCAGGTTACCAACAAGGCAAAGGCCAGGAATATGGAACAGTCAAGGTTTGGTAGATCTCAGACCTCAGCTAGAACATAAAGGCAAAATCTGAGACAAAAACAAAAAATAGCTGGCTATTACCACATTCTGCTCTGTGACCTTAATGTCACCATCAGCACCTCCTTTAGTCTTCACCACCGCCATTAACACCCCTTTGTCCTTTTGTCTATGACGCCTTTGCCAATCTCTCCTTTGCCCCCACCTATCACTGGCCTTCTATCCAGCTCTACCTGTCCCACCCCCCCCCCCTTAAACAGTATATATTTCATCACATTTTTACTTCTCTTTAGCTCTGGAGAAGAGTCATATGGACTTGAAATGTTAACTATGTCTTTCTCTCCACAGATGCTGAGTTTATCCAGCGTTTTTAGGTTTTGTTTCAGCTAGAGTATTGTGTAGAGGTTTACGAGAATGATTCCAGGGATGAGAAACTTCAGTTATGAGGAAAGATTGGAGAAGTTGGGACTGTTTTCCTTGGAGAGGAGAAGGCTGAGAGGAGACTTGGTAGAAGCTTTCAAAATCATGAGGGGTTCGGACAGAGTAGATAGGGAGAAACTGTTCCTGCTTGTAAACGGATCGAGAACCAGAGGGCACAGTTTTGAAGTGATTTGCAAAAGAAGCAAATGTGAGGTGAGAAAAAAACTTTTTCACACAGTGAGTGATTTGGGTCTGGAATACACTGACTGGAAGTGTGGTGGAGGCAGGTTCAATCGAGGCATTCAAAAGGGCATTAGATGTCTATTTAATTGAAACAATGTGCAGGGTTACGGGGAAAAAGCAAGAGATTGGCACTAAGTTAAAATGCTCAGAGAGCCGGTGCAGACACAATGGGCTGAATAGCCTCCTTCTGCACTGTAACAATTCTGTGATTCTGTGATCATCATCTGAAAGAGATACACTGGTGAAAAAGTCTGGTTGTTCTATTTCAATAATTTCCCTCTGCACCTGCGACTCCACCCACACCCCCACCCCGCTCAATTGCAGAAGATGAAAATCTACCCCAAGGTATTTTTTTTATTCATTCTGGCAATGTCACCAGCTGGGCCAGCATTTATTGCCCATCCCTAATTGCCCTTGAGAAGGTGGTGCTGAGCTGCCTCCTTAAACCGCTGCAGTCTGTGTGGTGTAGGTACACCCACAGTGCTGTTAGGGAGAGAGGTCCAGCGTTTTGATCAGGAAGTGGACAGTATTCCATCACACTCCTGACTTGTGCTTTGTAGATGGTGGACAGGCTTTGAGGGGGTCAAGAGATGAGTTACTCAACACAGGATTCCTAGCCTGTGGCCTCCTATTGTAGCCACAGTATTTATGATGACACTCTGGGTTTGGATGATGGGGTAATTAAGTGATAATAATGCCATTCAATGTCAAGTGGAGGCAGATAGACTCACTCTTGTTGGAGGTGGTCATTGCATAACATGAATGTTGCCTGTCACTTATTAGCCCAGGCCTGAGCTGAGAGTAGGCTGATAATTGTCCAGGATGGATTTGTCATGTGTTTTGTGGACAGAATATACCTGGGCAACTTTCCATTTTGTTATTGTCAGGTATTGGAACAGCTTGGCTAGGGTTGCAGAGCACAGGTCTTCAGTTGGAATGTTGTCAGAGTCATGCCATGTGGAGAGAAATTAATTTGGTGAAAACTGGCTTCTGTGATGATCAAATTAAACCGTGACCTCATGGTTTATTCATTCATGGGATGCAGGCGTCACTGGCTGGGCCAGCATTTATTGCCCATCTCTAATTGCCCTTGTTCCAAGGGCACTTAAGGGTCAACCACATTGCTGTGGGTCTGGAGTCACATGTAGGCCAGACCAGGTAAGGACAGCAGATTTCCTTCCCTAAAGGACATTAGTGAACCAGATGGGTTTTTACAACAATCGACAATCAGACTTTTAATTCCAGATTTTTATTGAATTCAAATTTCACCGTCTGCCATGGTGGGATTCGAAACCGCGTCTCTGGATTACTAGTCCAGTGACAATACCACCATGCACTATACCACCACCACCACCCCACATGGAGGCTCATCCATTTTGTACCTCTTGCTGCAGAATAACCATGAAGTCCAAAATATATGCCCCTAATGACACCCTGAACAGGCAGGCAGGTTCTTGTTTCACATCCAGAGGACAGCATTGCTGACCATACAGTAACTCCTCAGCTCTCCTCCAGTCATCTTTGGTTCTGACATGAAGTCCTGGAGTGGGGATCAATCCTATATTCCGAGGGGGGAATGATACTAAACAAGCCCAAGTCAGTCATGTCTGGCTTACCTGTTTGTACATTTCTCCAGTTGCAACTTTGACATGTTTTCCTAGAGTGGAATAGTTAATAATTCTGTTGTCCAACTATAACCAGATATGATTAAACTCATCTATTGACACAGCATGAACTTTAGGACATAACTGAGATAAATTAATTAAATCTCAGCTGATTATTTATCTCTATTTTTATTAGCTTGTCTGTTAATCAGTTTGCGTGAGATATTGAATCTGATCCAGTTCTATTTCAGTCCAAAAAAACAGGTCCACCTCACCAGAACTGCACACAGCGAGAGCTGGATAAGCAGACACTTCCCAAAACAAACCCAATTCTTATCGGGAGACCCGAGCACCTCAAATGGTAAATGTTCAAGAGGGGCTCTGATTCCACTGACTCCTGTCACTTAGAAATGCCGGACAGATTCCAATACGCCTAGCTCTTCTGCAAATTACTTTTGTGGACAGTTTATTGCCAAGCTGCTGCACCAGGGACTTCCACTGAATCGGGATCACTGCTGCACCCTCTCGCAGCTTGCTTCCTTCCTGCCCTGAAGTTCCTCTGCGGCCAATGTATGTGCATTAGCGTGAGGTAGCAGTGGGTTTTTTGAGAGAATGTGCAGTATGCATTGCAGCAGAGAAAGTGCTCTATCTCTGGGACTGACTGCCTGCAAGGCTTGACGCTGGGAATAGAGTCGTTTCTCTGCTGCTCGGAATGTTGGGTAAAGAACACCCCACCCCCACCCCCCCACCCCACATTTTACCGAAAATGTTTACAATACATGTGAATTCCTTTACTGAAAAGAAGATAACTGCAAAAATAGGACAGCGGGTCATAGTCCCATTAAGTGTTCTGCTATTTACAGGATTAATTTAATTACTTTTGTTGACAGCAGTTTTTGGTGGGATTTGACTTCATGTTGTGGTTCTGGATTACTAACCCAGTAATATAACCATTACATCACCATCCCCCTCATCTCAGTGTTCTCCCTGAAGCAACAAAGCCATTTTTTGATTCACTGCCAAAGCCTTTTACATATATTCCTTTTACTCTGCTTATTCCTTTCCAGCACCATATATAAAGGGAGCTACTTGCACAGTGAGAGACCTGACACCTCCAGGAAAGAGGCTATTTTGTGAATTATAAAAAAAGACATTAAGATTTTCTATAAGTATATGAAAAGGAAGAGTAGATATATAAACGTTGGTTCCTTGGAAATTTAGACTGGGGAATGGGAAACAAGGAAATGGCAGAGACTGTGAACAAATGTTTTGTCGCTGTCTTCAAGTAAAAGACACAAAAAACATCCCACCAATAGTAGAAAATTAAGGGAGAAAGAAGAGGGGCAAAAGTAAAACAACATGATCACTAGCAAAAAGGCACTGGGAAAACAAGGCTGACAAGTCCCTGGGACCTGATGGTCAGTATCCTAGGGTCTTAAAAAAGGTGGTTGCAGAGATCGTGAATGTATTGGTTTCCAGAATTCCTTAGATTCTGGAAAGGCCCCAGAGGATGGGAAAACATCAAACATAATAAAAATAAAAATACCTGGAAAAACTCAGCAGGTCTGGCATCATCTGCAGAGAGGAACAGTTAATGTTTCGAGTCCATATGACTCTTCAACAGAACTAAGTAAAAATAGAAGAGAGGTGAAATATAAGGAGCTACTACATTGCTGTTTACAATCGGCCCCCAAATTTGCAGAGTTGGTGGAGCAAATCTATAGACAAATTTCAGAGAAAAACAATAGAGCAGTAATAGTAGGAGGCTCCAGTTACCCTGATAGAGACTGGGGAGGAAACAAAGGAGAGTAAAGGCCAAGGCGGGTAACTCATTTCTAAAAAGTACACAGGAGAACTTTCTGAATCAGTGTGTTTCCAGCCCAGTGAGGAAGGAAGTAAAAAGCAAAATACTGCAGATGTTGTAAATCTGAAACAAAAACAGGAAATGCTGGAAAAGCTCAGCAGGTCTGGCAGCATCTGTGGAGAGGGAACCAGAGTTAACGTTTCGAGTCCATGTGACTCTTCTTCAGTAGAAGGAAGCAATGCTGGTTTCTAGTCCTGGGAAATGCAGTAGGGAAAGTGCAATGTGTTTTTATAAGAGGAACAATTGAATCTGGGGAACAGTTGGCCATGGTTAGGTTTAAAGTAGTCATGGAAAAGCAATGGTGAAAATAACCAACTGGAATCAAGGCCAATTTCAGTGATTTGGCCAGCGCAGTTGAACTAGAAACAATGAATAAATAATTCCAGGTCTTCAGGTACAAACCAAGCATATTTTCATTAGGAGAAAAGATGAGACACCCAAAGCTAGAGCTCCTTGGATGACAAAGGAATAGAGATTCAAATCAAACAGAAAATAAAGTTTTGTAACAAATGTCAGGCACAGAATTGAAGTAGACGGAATTTGAAATTGTAACCTTTGGGTAAAGCCATTGCTGTAATGGACTGAACTGTATCATATCCTGATACCAATTTCTGTTCTGATACAGGATGCCGACATCTAAACCCATGGAATTTACAGCTATCAGAGCACAGTCCAGTTACGTTGTGTGTCACGCGGCTGGATTGCATGGTCATCGTGTTACACACACTGTGAGCCGAATCGTGTGTTCTCGCTGGTGGCACCCTTGGAGGTGGGAAGGGCATGTACTTAGGTGGGATGATGGTGTACCAGAGTCCAGTCACCTTCCCATCTCTGCCAGGGTTAAGTTCTGGGTGGCAAGGTCCATGTTCGACCTTCCCACCCCTGCCTGCAACTGAGGGCCTGAAGTGGCGAATTAATGACTACTCAAGGACCTCCTCTCACCACCACTGATATTAACACAGCTACAGGTAGGCCGGCTGCCATTCAGCGTGCCTGATGGATAAAACCATGCAGCCAGCTTGTTACCTCCCTGGCAAGGGTGGGGTTTCTCTCAGCAAGGGAATCAACATCGAGAAGGGGGGAGGCCTGTTGACAGCCAAACCACCCCCCCATCCTTGCTGCCGGCCCCCCCCCTTCCTTCTCCCCCCTCCCCACCCCCCCCCCCCCCCCCCCCTCCCCCCACGGCCGCCACCCTGGGCTGCTCTGTGATCCCGGGACTCCAGTAGGTGTTTCTCCTGCGGCAGCCACCAGCTCCCCTGTGGCACTGCTTAACCCACGAGCTGCCGGCCTCTGATTGGCTGGCAGCTCTCAGTAGGTCAGATGTCCACCCCCAAGGGGTCTCGATTCCAGCCAAAAGCCTGACAGTGGTCTCGCCATTGCCTGATTGGCCTGTAGTCCGGCGGGCTTTCCCAAAAAGAGGCAGCGTGGGTCTCTCGCCAGCCCTCCAGCCAGCAGGCAAGATCCTCGGCACCTCGACAAAGTTCACCCCTATGCCTCACCCTCAGTGTGTGACTGAAGAGGTGACTGAGGCAATGTATATAATGGAGTTTAGTCATAATCCCACAGACAGTTAGAACCTGTTACCCCACTGAATTTATTCAACAGACTGCAGTGAACAATCAGAACCAACTTTATTTTAACAATTCCAATCACTTGAAGCAAACTCCAGTATTACAGAGTCACAGGATCATTACAGCACAGAAGGAGGCCATTCAGCCCATCATGTCTGTATCAGCTTTCCGAATGAGCAACTCATTTAGTGCCTTCTCCCACCTTCTCCCCATAACTCTGCCCACTCTTCCTTTTGAAGTAGCGGTCTAGAACAGTAATTACAACAATCAAGATATCAGAGTATAACTCAGTAAGTGTCCCTGTTATAGAGGAACATTCAATATTACAGGTTGAGTAAGTGACAGAGATCAGTTTATTCCAGGTCCATTATCAGAAATGAAAACACCATCATTGTATTTATTGAATGCTCATTGTTTAAACAAATGTAGGTATATTGTGCAATATTCCATCTTATTCTGTATTGAAGATCAAATCCTTTGTTCATTGATAATATCTTTATATCCTCCCTCCGTCACACCGTTCTTCATTCGTTGCAAGTTAACACAGGTATAATGTGGAGTGATAACGTCCAGGAAGTTTGGTTCTAATTTATAGATCAGCTGGAGGTTTATGGCTTCTAAAATCAATGTAATGGCCATTTAATTTCAATGACTAATAAAGTCCTCATTGATAAACATCATTCAGAGCCTTAGTGAAATGGTTCTGATGAATTATTATTCTGTTAGGATGATGGGTGATGAGTTTTGTTGAGCTACAGATTTCTAAAGCTAGATAGCCACAATCCATTACCCGAGGCCCGGTTTCCTCTAACATTCACAGTGGGGAGTCCTTGGGGGTGAGCTATCCTATCAGATCTTCAACTACAACATCCAGGTTCAAAGATGAAGACTGATTTTAGATGTGCTAAAATCCAAACATCAGCCATGACATTGTGTTAACCTGAATGTCAATATCCACGTCAGTAAGGCTGTCCTTCCAGTATGCTATAGTGTCTTCAATGCTTACATTAAAGAGGCCATTTAAAACACAACAAGGACAGGGCACTATATCCAACACGCCTGTCCTTTATCCGCAGATCAATTCCATCTCCTTAATCACCAGCTCTCGTAACCCTTTCACTCTGCAGTTCCCATTTACCCTGTCTGCTTTAATCACATTAATCTGGAAATCTACTAAGTGTTTATAGAAATTGAAACAAATACAGATCCAGTTCCTTGTTTCCTAAGGGCACAACACTGCACATTGGACACATCTATGCTTGAAATGAGGGTTTCTGGTATTTGCTATGAGGAAATCTGTCTGAATTTTGCAATTTGCTCAGTTTTAGCAATGTTTTATCTCATTTAATTCCTCATTCCAACATGAAATACTAACAAACAGATCTGAAAGTGCATCCACTTAACACATCTCAAATTCTGTCCTATTTGTAAACATTAAAAATTTCACTCAAAAATCAATAAACAATTTTCTCCCCATCTCTGCATTGATCCAAGAGACAGAGTCTGAGAAGGTGAGCTAGAGTTTTATGTTGAGTGGATGCACAGGGTGACTCCAGTATACGTTTCCCAGTAATGACAATTGTTGGGGAAGTTCTTGTGAACCCACAGGTCCTTAAAGCGCCTCACTGTGTGTACAACGTACTCCGAGGGAAGGTTATTGTACATAAATTCAGCAACTTCTCTTGCATCCCGCCAGCCATCTTTTCCCTCCATTAACTGCCTTATTTGCACTTCATTAAGTGCAGCTTTTGCCTCAATGGCATACGAGACAACAACATTAACACCATTCAGCCTGAAAAAATGGAACCGATTAGGACCAATGACACAGTGATTGTCGAACCCAGACACAGGATCATAGACCCTCACAGACCATTTAATCCAGTCATATTTGTCCGTTAAAGCCTCAATTATATAGGTTGCACACCCCTTGTTATCTCGCTCACCCTTGTTCATTATAAGACCCTCAACATCTATTTCTGCTTGTTCTGCAAACTCCTTTATGCAGCGATCTATCATGGTTGACATTTTGTTCTCAATCTTGGTCATTTTCTCATTCCATTCTCTCTTTAATGCCTCAATGTCAGTCCCAGTGATGGCAGCATGACCCATCAGGGCAATCAGGCCAATACAGAATAGCTCCTTCAGACGGGAGCACAGACCTTCCATGAGACGCCGATTCCTCTGGTCATACCCCATGGCCGTTTCCAGGATGGGTTTGCCAAAGATGGCAGAATATCCCATCACAGCATCAAAGAGAGTGTGGAGGTTCTGATCACCTTTAGTCACATCGAAGTGTGTGAGAAACTCTCGTTTCTCATTCTCTCGGAACTCCGGTGCTGCGTTCAGGATGTCCATGTACTTCCTGAACTGGTTTTTCAGATTCTCTTCAATGGGGAAATATTGATTATTAATCGTACTTTTCTCTATCTCCCAAAGCACTTGTTTAATCTGATCTGAAATGACATTTAGCTGGCTTCTGACTGCCTGGAATTGCTCCTTCATGTATGTAAGTTCCTCACTCTCTCGTTTCCCTAAGGCAAGTTTAAGAATGATTCCAGCAACCTGAAAAATGGGTTTCAATACCCCAGGTACTATTGCAAACCTTTCTCTGTTATGAAATACTTGCATTGCAGTCTTCACATCATTCATGTTTGCCTTGAGCTCAGCCGCAGCTTGATCAAGTTCTTTGTCATTAGCCATATTGTATCTGGGTGAAGAGATCTTGGGAACAAAGCTCAAGTAGGGTTCGTTGCTTACAGCTGGAGTCACTGAAAATGAAACATCGGCACTTAGTCTGCGTGGCATTAAACTACATTGAGTATTCTGTCCAAATGTCATAAGTTATATCACTGTTGGGATATCTCTCAGCGACAAATCTAATCCAAAAATCTAGGTCCATTGTATTAGAGACAAGCCACATTAACAATCGAAGAAGAAAGATTTGTATTTCTGCAATGGCTCGTCATATCTCAGAAACAAATGGCTTTTGAATTTGGTGACTGTTGTTATGTTTTGTGAATAGCAACCTCCCAAAAACAGTGATAAGTTGGTGCTGGTTGTGGGAGGAACATTGGCCAAGTAACTGTGAGAATTCTCTTCTATTCTTGAATGGAGCCACAGGCCTGTTAACTCCCACCTTGTGATATCCTCCCAGTCAACCCATGTTGTATGTGCTCTAAGTCACAGTGCCCTTTCTATAATGCCCTTTCCCAAAACTACATAGTGTATTTGGCTGTGGTCTAAACAATCTTCTATATATGTTCATCATTATTTCTTTACTCTGAGCATCTATCCTCTAGTTCCATGGCATAATTTATATATTGGTGGGTGTGAGACAGTTGAACCCCTTTCTGCTAATTTAGAACATTCCTTGTGTCTAAGGTTGCAGGTAGCGTATTGACTCCTGCACTTGGGAAAATCCAACAGCTCAGCGAGCAGGGCCATCCTGCTGGAAATGCCAAATGTTCCAGCACAAAGGAGGCATTTGAGTCACCAAGTATCTCTCAGGGATCTGTACTGGGACCTCAGCTTTTCACTACCCACAACAATGTGTAATGGATGACGGAACGGAGAGTTGTATGCCCAAGGTTTCAGGTGACACTAGGAAGGAGATACAGCAGGTCGTGTAATCCAAGGACAAGGACCTGAAAGTATAGGGTGGACAACGGTCAGGTCTGGCTGGATGGACCACATGGAGTCCTACTGGGTCCTATTAACACTACTCACTGCCCCAGAATGATCCTGGGATCCAAGGATAACCCCTGGCTTCTTATCTCTACTCCAAAACATTTCTTTAAACACTTGTCCCCTGTCTCCAACACACGTACTTCCAACAACAAATAGGAGGAACTCATGAACGCTTTTGTCACTAAGCTCGAGATCATCCAGTTGGCTGTCACTGCCATGAAGGCCTCTTCCACGAGTCCACCTACCAAACTTCCTTTCATATTTCCTCTTGTCCTAGAGGATCAATGATCATATTGGATGGTGGAGCAGGCTCAAAGAGTCGAATGACCTACTCCTGCTCCTATTTTCTATGTTTCTCTGGTTTCCCTCCTATCTCGCCTTTCTCTGAATTCATCTCATCCATGAGACCCACCTCCTGTTCCCTAGATCCTATTCCCATGAAATTACTGATCGCCCAAATCCCCCTTCTGGCCCCTATGTTAGCCGGTATTATTAATGGTTCTCTCTTTTCTGCTGTTGTGCTTCTCCCCATGTACACACATCACTAAAAACTAGTGGGCAGGTACAACTGGTAATCAAAAATGTTAATGGAATGTTGACCTTTAACTGGAATATGTGCTGTAGTTAATGCAGAGTCTGTTCAGACCCCATCTGGAGTGAATAAAGTCAGTTTTGGCCTCTGCACCTTAAAAAGGATGTATTGGCGTTGGAGGGGATCCAGCGCAGACTCACCAGAATGATGGAGTTAGAAGTGCTAGGTTATGAGGATAGATTGCAGAGTCAAGACTTCTATTTCCTTGAGTTCAAATGGATGTGGGATTCGCTGGTTGAGTTGTTTAAAATGACGTGCCATGAAGACTGAACTTCTCAAGTTGGTCATGTTTCAAATTGCCCCTTTAACTAAGTCAAACAGATCATTCTGAAAGGGGCGGCGAATTCCTGGTAAACACCTCAATTTGGAGAAGTGCCTATGTGAATTCAGGTTAATGGGGATGGGAGTTGAGTAGAACGGGGAACTAAAACCAGAATCCATTGAGGTGTTGTGTTCAGTTTATAGCACTTCTCACAGAAGGTCACAGAACAGAGGAAAGCTATTGCTGAAAGAAGAGGCAGAACTGCTGAGTGCAAGACAAAAATCTTTGACAACACATCTCTTGTTTCAGCAATACTCAAGTCCTGTACTCCCAAAGGACTTAGAGGGAAAGTTGCTGCTGGGAAGCAGGGAGAAGAGAATTGGAACTCTCCCAGGAACAGGTCTTCTCTATTCTGTGGGTAATGATGGGAAACGGAAGTAAAGTTCTCTATGGGGAAAACAAAAACAGTTTTACCAGAGCCCACTAAATGGTTTAAAGGGGTCGGATACAGGGATTTCTGGAATTCTGGATCATCAGGATGTTGTGACCTGAGGGAGAGGGGGATTAATTGAGATGTACCGAAGACTTGGATGGAGTGGAACAATTATTGCTGAAAAAAGAGGCTTTCCATCTTGCACTCATCAGGACAGATGCAAGAATGCCACATTTCAAAGGGAACAACAGTTTATACTGCATGCGAAAAAGGTGCTGTTGGTTGGCAAGTCAACTCTGATTAGTCAAGGTGTTGCCACGGACAATGCACCAGGGAGCTATTGTCCCCCAAGCTTTTGTTTAATTCAGAAAAAGCACAATGCTTGGACATGTTCCTTTTGCTTACTGAGGACAGGAACCTGCATATGACTATGTGTAGCTTCTAGCAAGCATGTGTGAGTCACGTTGTGAGTCCGACTGATCATCTTAAACTAGTGTAATTCTTGGAACACTCGGGGTTGTTCAACAATTGCTGTCCAATTGCAGAATCGCATCTAATTCAATCATTAAAGAAAAACATGGGTGGCAATAGTTTTCTGGTGCACTCTCCATAGCAACATCTCAACCAACCAGAGTCAACTTGCCACCCAATCAGCAACCTTTTGTTGCTCCCTTTGAAATTTGGCATTCTTGCATTTGACCTGATGAGTGTGAGATGAAAAGTTTCAGCAGCATGTCTGTTTTTTGCCAATACTTAAGTTCTGTACTTCCAAGCAACCATGTGAAAAGAATTCTGAAGGACACTGGAAGATTTGACCTGGTGTGGCAGGGAATGGTGAACCTCTGCTGGATAGTTAGGAGTCACTTTGATACACATTGGACATAATTGTGGCGCAGAGTAAAAACGTTTCGTGTGACATATTCTGATAGCATTATTTAATGTGAAACCTACCTTTTTCTTTGGTTTGAGCTATCAGTTACAGGTCAACTAATGTTTGATCTAAGTTGACTTTAGTTTGTTTGCTACAGTAAAAATCTTAAACAGGGAAATCGTGCCTGTCAGTTATTTCAGTTGGTGTTGGGTGAATTCCTTTCTTTTAAGAAGTTATCGGTCTCTGCAGGGTCTGTAATAGATGCAATTGGATAGATGTAGGGAACTATTCCCTCTGACAGGGACATTCCGAATAAGGGGACACAATCTTAAAATTAGGTCCAGGATGTTTAGAAGTGAAATTAAGAAGCATTGCTTCACATACAGCCTAGTGAAATCTCTGCCTCAAAGCTATGCGTGCTGACAGACAAATGAAGCTTTCAAGACTGAAAGAAAGACTTACATTGATGTAGCGCCTTTCACAACCTCAGGACATCCAAAGTGCTTTCAAGCCACTGAAGTACTATTGGAGTGTAGTCACTTTGGGTTCAGCTATCAAGAAAACATGTCAAGTTTAGATACAGGTTAATCAAGACATAGTTTAATAGGTGAACACACTTGAGGACTGAATGATCTCCTGCTGTTTCTATGTCCCTATGTCAACACTGGCACTTTTAGCCTCTTTTTCTGCACATCTTTTCCCCTTTAACTGATCATTGCTGTCCTTTTCTCTCTGGGGGAGAAATGATGTTTCATTGTGCCCATCTTTTGGGCTTAAAACGGATTGAATGAGGGACAACATTAGGGGCCATTATTCCCGATAAAAGGCCAGAAGCAATTTCTAGACCTCTACCTTTCCCTCTCTTGCTGGATCCGATTGCTGGTGCTCAGTTTGTTGCTCTTTTGACTGACTCACTGCTGGCTTCTCTGGATTCTAATTCTGATGCCTTCCTCTCTCTCTGTCTCTTCTGCTTCTCTCTCCTGCTCGCCTTCCCTCTCAGTTCACTGATTATTCACTATCTCTTTATCTCTCTGTCTTACTGTATTTATTGACTGACAAATGGGATTTTCTCTGTCACTGTGTTCGCTAGGTCTGATTGTCCTGCCATTCCTTTGTCTCCCTTTCTTACACCCTGCCCTCCTCTCTCTCTCTGCCCCTGTTTATTCTGTTCCTTGTTTCCATTCTCACATTGAGTTAATACTTTCATACTTAGAACTGAATATATATGTTTTTTTGTTCACAGTTTGTGGCTAGGCCAGCATTTATTGCCCATCCCTAATTGCCCTTGAGAAGGTGGTGGTGAGCTGCCTTCTTGAGCCTCTGCAGTCCATGTGGTGTAGGTACACCCACAGTGCTGTTAGGAAGGGAGTTCCAGGATTTTGACCCAGCGACAGTGAAGGAACGGCGATATATTTCCAAGTCAGGATGGTGAGTGGCTTGGAGGGGAACTTCCAGGTGGTGGTGTTCCCATTTATCTGCTGCCCTTGTTCTGCTAGATGTCAGTGGCTGTGGGTTTGGAAGATGCTGTCTGAGGAGCCTTGGTGAGTTCCTGCAGTGCATCTTGTAGATGGTACACACACTGCTGCCACTGTGTGTCGGTGGTGGAGGGAGTGAATGTTTGTGGATGTGATGCCAATCAAGTGGGCTGCTTTGTCCTGGATGGTGTCAACTTCTTGAGTGTTATTGGATCTGCACTCATCCAGTAGGGAGTATTCCATCACACTCCTGAATTGTGCCTTGTAGATGGTGGACAGGCTTTGGGGAGTCAGGAGGTGAGTTACTCATCGCAGGATTCCTAGTCTCTGACCTGCTCTTGTAGACACAGTATTTATATGGCTAGTCCAGTTCAGTTTCTGGTCAATGGTAACCCCCAGGTTGTCGATAGTGGGGGATTCAGTGATGGTAATGCCATTGAATGTCAAGGGGTGATGGTTAGATTCTCTCTTGTTGGAGATGGTCATTGCCTGGTACTGGTCCTCTCCACCTCTCTGATTGTCATCCTCTCTGTCTCCTCTTCTCCATCTGTCTTCCTCTCTCCGTCTCCCTTATCCTTCTCTCAGTCTCTCCCTTTTATTCTGTGGCTTGTTTTAATTTTTATCAGACTGTGTTCATATTTTCAGAATGAATCAGGGCTGAATACTGCTCCTCTCCAACTTTGCCTCAACGATTTCTGGTTAGAGCCACTAAGTCCAATCATTACTTCCAACCTTTAATATTTTAACACTTCATTGCATAATTACACTGTTTTCATAAAAAGAAAAATCTTGGGAAGCTTGAAAATCTCCACAAAGAATGAAAAAAACAGTTTGCAAAAGTCTAGAGTTTCAATTTATTCTCAACTGGCCAGGGAGTCCAACTGTGAGATATTATTGTGTGGCTTAGCATGTTCACATCTGATTTCTCTCCAACTTAACAGAAGTGGAACCCTTTGAAAACAAATGCAACACATCCAATCAAACAGCAGATACGTGCAGATTTGATAGGAACGTAAGTGTAGGATATCACACTGTCAGATGCTTAGAGTGTACTGGGTACAGAGCTGTGACCACCTCTTTCATTAACCACAGGTAGAAGCGAAGACAGAGACTATGAGATATTCTTACCTTTAAGTATTCTTTCCTGAGGTCCAGTCTTCCCTTTTTAGAACTCTGTCTGGTGGATGGTGGTGCAGTCCTTGGGTCTGTCCTTGTGCGTGAATCACCCTTGATTCTACACGAGTTTTCCAGTTCTCAGCTTCCCCCTTTCCAACAGCTGGTACTGAGAGGCATCTGAGACCTGGACAGCTCTCTATGAGCTGTAGGAACTCTTTCCGCTTTTAAGGCCGAGGATGAGCCAGCTGACTCCACCCTTTTGTTAGAGTTGGGGCAGGACAGGTGAGGTAATAGCATGGCAGCGCGGACAATATCACAACAGATAAACAATGAAAGTTGAGTGAAGGGCATTCAGTTCCAGCACCGTTTATTGCAGCAATATAGATAGGAGGACTGAACTGCCATTCTCACAGACTCTCGTGGGCTGAACTCACATTGTGTGATCAGTAAAGACCTCTTCCAGTAACACCCTATCTTAACAGAGGTATTCATTAAATCCATGAAGCTAGTGAAAATAATTCATGTTTTTTATTCATTCTCAGGATACACAAGATGCTAGTAAGTATTTCATTGATTTTCCACCCCTAGTTATTGAGATGGTGGTGGTGGACCTTCCGAAAATTGTTCGAAATTGATCACATCGATGTGGAGTCACATGTAGATCAGACTAGGTAAGGATGGTGGGTTTCCTTCCCTAAAGGTCATTGATGACCAGTTGGATTTTTATTGCAATCTTGAGTGTTTCATGATCATGTTTAGACATTAGCTTTTTATTTTCAGAAGCAAATTTTAATGTCACTCTCTGGAGTTTGAGGGGGGTGGGGGGTGGGGGGTGCAGGGGATGGTGGCCTAGTAGTAATGTCACTGGACTAGTAATTCTCAAGGCCCAGACTAATACTCTGGAGACATGGGTTCAAATCCCACCTTGGCAGCTGGTGGAATTTAAAATCAGTTAATAAATCTGGCATGTAAAGCTAGTTTCCATTATGAAACTGTCATCGATTGTTGTGAAGACCCTTCTGACTCACTAATGCCCTTTACAGAAGGAAATCTGCTATCCTTACCTGCTCCAGCCTACATGTGACTCCAGGCCCACAGTAACGTGGTTGACTCCTAAATGCACTCTGAAATGGCCAAGCAAGCCCGTCAGTTCAAAGGTCAATAGGGATAGACAATAAATGCTGGCCTTGCCAGTGATGCCCATGTCCAATGAAAGAATAAAGGAGAGTCTGAGACAGGGTGCTGAAGAGGAGTCTTATTGGATGGAAAACTTTAACTCTGCTACTCTCTCCACAGTTGCTGCCAGATTCCAGCACTTTCTATTTTTATTCCTGGCTGCCTGTGCATCTACAAGATGTATTCAGCAACAGACGAAGACTCAACAGCACCTTCCAAACCCAAGACCACTACCATCTAGAAGGACAAGGGCAGCAGATAGATGGGAACACCACCACCTGGAAGTTCCCCTCCAAGTCACTCACCATCCTGACTTGGAAATATATCGCTGTTCCTTCACTGTCGCTGGGTCAAAATCCTGGAACTCCCTCCCTAACAGCACTGTGGGTGTACCTATACCACATGGACTGCAGTGGTTCAAGAAGGCAGCTCACCACCACCTTCTCAAGGGGCAATTAGGGATGGGCAATAAAAATGTTGGCCTAACCAGTGATGCCATGACCTGTGAAAGAATTTTTAAAAATTGTCCAGGTTTTGCCTCATTTGGACACAGGCTGCTTTAAAAAATGAGGAGTCATGAATGGTGCTGAACATTGTGCAATCATCAGTGAACAACCCCACTTCTGACCTTATGATGGAAGGAAGGTCATTGATGAAACAGCTGAAGATGGTTGGGCCAAGGACACTACCCTGAAGAACTCCTGCAGTGATGTCCTGGAGCTGAGATGATTGACCTCCAACAACCACAACCATCTTCCTTTCTGCTAGGTATGACACTGATTCCCATTGACTCATCTTTTGCTGGGGCTCCTTGATGCCATACTTGGTCAAATGCTGCCTTGCTGTCAAGAGCAATCAGGTTAACCTCACCTGTGAATCTCACTTGTGCAGACTTGAAGGAGGTCACACCAGCTTTCAGTACCAACTCAACAAAACATCAACAAAGAGGGTAAGAGTGCAGTAAGACTAGGCTGATTGATACCAACAAGTGAAAGGAAGGGACAGAGTGTGGGAACGCCATATTGGACCAAAGAATCATATAAGAGTAGGGAAAATTGACAGCAGGACAAACTTAAAGGCTTTGTATCTGAATGCACGTAGAATTCGGAATAAAACTAATGAGTTAACAGTGCAAATAGAGATAAATAGAAATGATTTGGTGGTGATTACTGGGACGTGGTTACAGGGAGAACAGGTTTGGGAGTTGAATATCCAAGGGTACTCAGTGCTTCGGAAGGATAGGCAGGAAAGAAAAGGAGGTGGTGTAGCTTTGTTAGTAAAGGAAGAGATCAGTGCTATAGTGAGGAATGATACAGGCACTGGAGAGCAAGACGTAGAGTCAGTCTGGGTAGAAATAAGAAATAGCAAGGGAAAGAAGTCCCTGGTGGGAGTAATCTATAGGTCCCCAAACAGTAGTTTAGCAGTAGGGCACAGTATAACCCAGGAAAAACTGGCAGCATGTAAGAAAGGCACAGCAATAATCATGGGTGATTTCAATATGCATATAGACTAGATGAATCAAATTGGCAAGGGTAGCCTCAAGGGAGAGTTCGTAGAATGTATCAGAGATTGTTTCTTGGAGCAACATGTTATGGAACCAACCAGGGAGCAGGCTATTCTGGATTTGGTTTTGTGTAATGAGACGGGATTAATTAATGATCTAATAGTAAAAGATCCTCTAGGGAAGAGTGATCATATCATGTTGGAATTTCAAGTTCAGTTTGAGAGCGAGAAACTGGAGTCCCACACTAGTGTTCTGGAGTTAAACAAAGGTAACTACATAGGTATGAGGCAGATTTGGCCCTAGTGGACTGGGCAGGAAGACTACAAGTTAGGACAGTTGATGAACAGTGGCAGATATTTAAGGAGATATTCAATTCCTCCCAAGTAAAATATATTCCAAAGAGGAAGAAAGATGGTAAGAGGGGGAAAAAGCATTCATGGCTAAGCAAGGAAGTTAAAGATAACATAAAGGCAAAAACTAAGACATACCAAATTGCAAAGGTCAGTGACAGGCTGGAAGATTGGGAAACTTTTAAAGATCAATAAAGGGTTACTAAAAAATAATAAAAAGAGCAAAGGTAAATTATGAAAGAATGCTAGCGCAAAATGTAAAAACTGATAGCAAAAGCTGACACAAGTATATGAAAGGAAAGAGAGTAGCTAAAGTCTAGGGAGTTAATAGTGGGGAACCCAGAAATGGCAGAGACGCTTAATCAATATTTGGCCTCAGTTTTCACAGTGGAGGACACTAGTACCACCCCAATAGTAACAGGTAGTGCAGAGGGTATAGAGAAGGAGGGACTTAGAACAATCACCATCACTAGAGAAAAAGTACTGAGCAAACTGTTGGGATTAAAGGGTGACAAGTCCCCAGGACCTGATGACCTACATTCCAGGGTCATTAAGGAAGTGGCAGTGGAGAAAGTGGATGCATTGGCTGTAATATTCCAAAATTCCCTGGATTCTGGAAAGGTTCTAGTGGATTGGAAAAATGCTAATATGATGCCCTTATTCAAAAAGGGGGGAGGCAGAAAGTAGGAAACTATAGACCAGTTAGTTTAACGTCTGTCATTGGGAAATTGTTGGAATCCATTATTAAGGAAGTACTAATGGGACATTTGGAAAGTCAAAATGCAATCCATCAGAGTCAGCATGGTTTTATGAAGAGTAAATCATGTTTGACTAATTTGCTAGAATTCTTTGAAGATGTGTCAAGCAAAGTGGATATTGGGGATCCTGTAGATGTAGTATATCTGGACTTCCAGAAGGCCTTTGATAAGGTGCCGCACAAAAGATTAATACACAAGATAAGATCACATGGAGTTAGGGGTAATACATTAGCTTGGATAGAGGATTGGCTAACCAGCAGAAAGCAGAGAGTCGGGGTAAATGTGTCTTTTTCTGGATGGCAAGCTGTAACTAGTGGGGTGCCACAGGGTTCGGTCCTTGGGCCCCAATTATTTATAATTATATTAATGACTTGGATTCAGGGATAGAAGGTACTATAGCTAAATTTGCAGATGACACCAAAATAAGTGGGAAAGTAAGCTGCATTGAAGAAATAAGAAATTTACAAATGGATATGGACAGGTTAGGTGATTGGGCCAAAATTTGGCAGATGGAGTTTAATGTGGATAAGTGTGAGGTTATTCATTTTGGTCAGAAGAATAAAAAGGCAACTTATTATTTAAATGGAGAGAAACTTCAGAATGCTTCAGTGCAGAGGGATCTGGGTATCCTTATACATGAATTGCTGAAAGCTAGTATGCAGGTACAGCAGGTAATAAGGAAAGCAACTGGAATTTTGGCATTTATTGCTAAAGGAATAGAGTATAAAAATAAGGAAGTGTTGTTGCAACTGTACAAGGCATTGGTGAGACCGCACCTGGAGTACTGTGCACAGTTTTGGTCCCCTTACTTGAGGAAGGATGTAGTTGCATTGGAGGCGGTTCAGAGGAGGTTCACTAGATTGATTCCAGAGATGTGGGGTTTGTCTTATGAGGAGAGATTGAGCAGTTTAGGCCTTTACTCACTAGAGTTTAGAAGGATGAGAGGAGATCTAATTGAGGTATATAAGATACTAAAGGGGACAGACAAAGTAGACATGGAGCAGATGTTTCCCCTTGTGAGGCATTCTAGAATGAGAGGCCATAGTCTTAGGCTAAGGGGTGGTAGATTTAAATCAGAGATAAGGAGGAATTAATTTTCTCATCGTGAATCTGTGGAATTCACTACCTCAGAGTGCAGTGGATGCCGGGACACTGAATAAATTTAAGGAGATAGACAGATTTTTAATTATAATGGGGTGAAAGGTTATGGGGAGAGGGTGGGAAATTGGAGTTGAGACCGAAATGAGATCAGCCATGATTGTATTGAATGGCGGGGCAGACTCGAGGGGCTGAATTGCCAACTCCTGCTCCTAGTTCTTATGTTCTTATGTTCTTAACACCATCACCCCAGGCTATAGAATAATGCCACAAGAAACCCAACAATCTCTTCAGGACAGGCAAGGTAATACACCGGGCACTCCTCCTTTTCTTCCACACCGGACACCAGCGTACTCTTCACCTTCACAAAGGAACACTTATACAACGAACTCTTCACAACAAATTCTGTTCAAAGGGAAGGTCCAACTTCTCTTCTTGCACAATGCCTTCCTAGATTTTCTCATAGTACACACAAACCTTTCCCTTGACACTGAGAAATGACTGCCTATGATTTTGGAGTCATGGTTGCTCACCCAAAGTGAAGGATATTAGACGGACATCAAACCTCTATGAAGGTCCTGAAGTTAGTATCCTAGGATGTGTGACAATTAACAGGGATGATTCTTAAGTCTTACAGCTGTCCTGTGTGGCAATGTCATGAGAGCTTTATGTTTTTCACAGCAAGGAAAGGGTTAAGTGGCAGCTTCATTGGCTTTTTCAGCTGATCTCCAAACAACAAACAGCTCAGGACCAGCCCGTCTTTCCACAAGCTGGGAAGAACAGGCTGCAGCTCCTAGACATTGCATTGACGAATTGACAAAGGTTGCAGCTTCTGACCACCAGGACCCACCATGTCTTAGGGCTGACAGCAGCTATTGGAAAACCCTTCCTTCTAACCAGGGCAGTCACAGAGGCAAAGCCTCGGGAATTTGAATGAGTGGAAACTACCGGCTGAACGACGCTGTCTCTGAAGATAGCATCAGGACCCTGACCTTCCACCTCAGAGCATCAGGACACTAAAACGTGGTAATAATAAGAGGTACAATGTGATGAGGACCACCTCTGTCCCACGACCTCCACTTGTTGCTGTGAATGTTGATCAGCGTAACCCAGTGTCAATGTTGACTAGTATTGATATTAACGTGACTGCAGAGCTTGTTAATGAACATTGACTAAGGATGATGCCACACCTAAATAGAGAGGATTTACTACATGGTTCTAGGACTGAATTGGCTTGGCTTCAGTTAAGGAACAGGGGGAGAGCTATTGTATTGCTAGGAGTCTTCCCATACAGTTTAAATTAGAGAGAAGGAAATAGGTGAGCATATTTGTTGGCAATTTTGTGCTGCAATATTAGGAGACTTTGATTACCATAAAATGGGCATAATAGGTCTCCAGTCCAACAAAGAAGGAAGCAGTGTTGGATCTGGACCTGGGAAATGAAATAGAGCAAGTGGGGAACATCCAACTAACAGTGACCACAACATAATTCAGTTTAGAATAATAATGGAAAGAGACCAAAAAATTTCAAAGGTAAAAATATTCAACTGAGCGGAGCTGATTTCAGTGATTTAGGAAGGGACTTAGCACAGACAGATTGGAAAAGGCAATTTCAGAACAAAGCAGTAACTTCATGAATCCTTGGCCGATATTTTCCGGCCCCTCCCACCGTCAGGATCTTCCAGTCCTGCCGACCTCAATGGCTTTATGAATGGCTGGTCGGAGAGGGGGTGGGGCCGGAAAATCCTGCCCTTATCTTGTGCAACAACCTCTTTGAGTACCTGGAAAAGAGGCTGCAGGACAGGGAATGTCCTATCCCCAACCCAGGGGAGAGAGGTGTAAGAATTATAGAGTAGTTAGAATGGGAACCTTTAATTCCCCAAATATTTACTGGGATAGTGATAATGAAAAGGGAAGAGAGGGGCAAGAGTTCCTGGAGTGTGTTCAGGAGAAGTTTCTACAGCAGTATGTGTCCAGTCATATTGAAGAAAAAGGCACTGCCAGACCTGCTTCTTGGGAATGAGTTGGGTCAAATGTTCAGTGGGGGAACTTTTAGGGGACAGTGATCATTGTAACATAAGAATTAGACTGACTATGGAAAAGAACGAAGAGCAATCTGGAGTGAAAATAATTAATGGGGAGAAATACAGCTTTAATGGGGTAAGAATGGATCTAGACCAAATGAACTGGAGTCAAAGGTTGGTTTGAAAAACTGTAGCTGAGCAGTGGGCTACCTTCAAAGAAAAGATGGTCCAGGCACAGTCAAGGTACATTCCCTCAAAAGAGAAAGGTAAGGCAAACAAATCAAAGCTCCCTGGATGAAAAAGGAGATATAAATTAAGATCAAGATGAGAAAGTGCTTATGACAGATGTCAGGTAGAAGATACAATTGAGAACCAAGCTGAATATAGAAGGTTCAGAGGTGAAGTGAAAAAACAAATAAAAGAAGCAAAGAGAGAGCATGAAAAGAGACTGGTAGCTAACCTAATAGGGAATCCTAGAGTCTGCTTTAGGTGCATGAATAGTAAAAGGGTGATAAAAGGAGGAGTGGGGTCAGTTCGGGATCAAAAAGAGGATTTACATATAAAGGCAGGGGCCATGACTGAGATATTAACTGAACACTTTGCATCTGTTTTTACCAAGGTGAAAGATGCCACCCAGGCCATGGGGACAGAGGAGGAAATTCAGACTCTAGAAGGGTTTAAAATTGATGATGAGGAGATATTAGGTAAGGTATCTTTACTTAAAACTGATAAAGCACCAGGACCAGATGAGATGCATCCAAGGATACTGAGGGAAGTGAGAGTAGAAATTGTGGAGACACTGGCCATAATCTTTCAGTCTTCCTTAGACTCAGGGATGTTGCCAGAGGACTGCAGAATTGCAAATGTTACACCCTTGTTCCAAATAGCGTGATTAATGGCCAGTCAGTTTACCTTCTGTGGTGGGGAAACTTCTAGGAACAATAGTTAGGGGCAAAACTAATAGCCACAAAAACAAACACATGTTAATTGAGGAAAGCCAGCATGGGTTTCAGGGAAAATCATGTCTAACTAAATTGCTGGAGTCAGCATGGCTTCATGAAGGGGAAATCATGCCTGACAAATTTATTAGAATTCTTTGAGGAGGTAACAAGCAGGATAAATTAAGGGGAACCAGTAGATGTAATATATTTGGATTTCCAAAGGGTGTTCGGTAAGGTACCACACATAAGGCTACTAAATAAGATAAGAGCCCATGGTGTTGGGGGGTAATATATTAGCATGGATAGAGGATTGGCTAACTAATAGAAGACAAAAAGTTGGGATATGGGGGGCATTTTCAGGATGGCAACCTGTAACTAGTGGAGTGCCACAGGGATCAGTGCTGGGGCCACAATTATTTACAACATATAGAAATAACTTAGTTGAGGGAAGTGAATGTACTATTGCCAAGTTTGTGGATGATACAAAATAGGTGGGAAAGTAAGTGGTAAGGATGATACAAAAAGACTACAGAGGGATATAGACAGGTTAAGTGAGTGGGCAACAACTTGGCAGATGGAATATAATGTGGGAAAATGTGAGGTTTTGCACTTTGGCAGGAAGAATAGAGGAGCTGAATATTATTTAAATGGAGAAAGACTGCAGAAAGCTGCAGCACAGAGGGATTTGGGGTCCTCATGCATGAATCACAAAAAGCTAGCATACAAGTTCAACAGGTAATAGGGAAGGCAAATGGAATGTTGGCCTTTATTTCAGAGGGAATGGAGTATAAAAATAGGGAAGTCTTACTAAAACTATACAAAGCACTAGTTAGACCACACCTAGAATACTGTGAACGGTTTGGTCCACTTATCTAAGGAAAGATATACTGGCATTGGAGGCAGTCCAGAGAAGGTTCACTAGGTTGATCCTGGGTATGGAGGGATTTTCTTATGAGTAGAGGTTGAGTAGGTTGGGCCTGTATTCATTGGAGTTTAGAAGAATGAGAGGCGACTTTATTGAAACATATAAGATTCTTAGGGGGCTTGACAGGGTAGATGCTGAGGGGTTGTTTCCCCTTGTGGGAGAGTCTAGGACCAGAGGGCATAATCTCAGAGTAAGGGGTCACCCATTTAAAACAGAGATGAGGAGGAATTTCTTCTCTCAGAGGGTAGTGAATCTGTGGAATTCTTTACTGCAGAGGGCTGTAGAGGCTGGATCGTTAAGTATATTCAAGGCTGAGATTTTTAATCAGTAAGGGAATCAAGAGCTATGGGGAGAAGGTAGGAAAGTAGAGTTGAGGATTAGCAGATCAGCCATGATCTCATGGAATGGCGGAGCAGACTCGATGGGCTAAATGGCCTACTTCTGCTCCTGTGTCTTATGGTCTTATGGTCCTTATTAGTGTTGTTGTGAAACATGTTGGCATGGTCACCCCAATGATCCAACTTGGGGGGATGGTTCTGCCAACCAGGGCTTATAATAATATGCAGATGTATGAAAATGAAGCTCCCTATGTCCAATGGTGGGAAATGAGGTCCACCATTGACGGGCAGAGTGGATATTTGCAAACTTGTTTCACGACAGCATGAAGCCAATTTTTGGCCTTCCTGCCATATTGCCCATTCACACCCACCATGACACCCGACACCAGTGGGCACAGGAAATTCCACCCATGTTGGGATGGGTGACCAGGTAGCTGATCAAGTTCAATGTGGAGGAATGTGAAGTGATTCCTTTTGGTAGGAATAACATAGACAGACAACATAAAATAAAGGGAACAACTCTAAGGGGGATGCAGGAGGGACCTGGGTCATAAATCATTGAAAGTGGCAGGACAGGTTGAGACAGCGGTTAATAAAGCCTACAGTATCCTCTTTTAGGGGCATACAGTACAAGAGCAAGGGTTTTAAGTTGAACTTGTTCAGCCTCAGCTGGAATATTGCATCTATTTCTGTGTGCTTGTTGTGATGTGGAAGATGCTGTGTGCTACGTGGACCAAATCCATGAGGGAAACACGGTTGTGCTATCACAACGGTTTTGCAATTTGTATTCATTACGAAATGTTTGAATTGAATTCAGGAGTAATGAGCTCACCAAGACCTTGAGAAATTTTAAAAATTAAATTTAAACATTTATTCACAAAATATAAAAGATTTCAAGCACATACATAATACCACAATGACTGCTATTAACTCCTAAAATTCCTAATTAACCTGAGCCCCAGTTACACTCACTTTCAGGCAACTGTCCAAAATGGAGTTTAGATTTAAAACAAATTCAGAAATTGATGCAATGCCTTGGGCAGTAGAACTCTAAATGGCTTTTCTTCAGCTTTGTTAGATAGCAGACTTAAGCACAAATGCTGGAGGCTTCATTAAGGCTTTCCACTCCTGTTAGATCTTACATGGCCTTCTCCTGACACGTAGCCTTTCGTTCTCTTTTATATATGTTTCTCTCTTTTTAATATATAAATTCTATTCTTCCATATGCCTTTGAAACTGTACCTCCCTCATAATATAAAACTTTTATGTTGTCACTATATATTGTCAGTAACCTTTGGGAAAAATAAACACATTCCTTAGTCTTGCTTATCTGGTTAGTTGGATGCATACTGCAACCCAAATACCCCTTCATTTATCTAAAAATGCAAATTCCCTTCACACTTTACATACTAAACCAGCATTTAGGTTTATTCATTAGTATGTCAAGCTTCTTTTGATGATTTAAACTTACAGTCTGCTTGACTCCAAATATAACTAAATCACACATAGACAGACAGAAATATACTTAAAAAAATAAAAACAAAAACCTGCGGATACTGGAAATCCAAAACAAAAACAGAATTACCTAGAAAAACTCAGCAGGTCTGGCAGCATCGGCGGAGAAGAAAAGAGTTGACGTTTCGAGTCCTCATGACCCTTCCACAGAACCGAGTGAATATAAGGAGAGGGGTGAAATATAAGCTGGTTTAAGGTGGGGGGTTGGGTGGGGGGAGAGAAGTGGAGGGGGTGGTGTGGTTTAGGGAAAAGAAAGCAGTGATAGGAGCAGATAATCAAAAGATGTCACAGACAAAAGAATAAAAGAACACAGAGGTGTTGAAGGTGGTGATATTATCTAAATGAATGTGCTAATTAAGAATGGATGGTAGGGCACACGAGGTACAGCTCTAGTGGGGGTGGGGTGGAAAGACTAGCAGGGCATAAAAGATTTAAAAATATTGGAAATAGGTGGGAAAAGAAAAATCTATATAAATTATTGGAAAAAACAAAAGGAAGGGGGAAGAAACAGAAAGGGGGTGGGGGTGGAGGAGGGAGTTCAAGACCTAAAGTTGTTGAACTCAATATTCAGTCCGGAAGGCTGTAAAGTGCCTAGTCGGAAGATGAGGTGTTGTTCCTTCAGT
The DNA here is from genome assembly GCF_017639515.1 of Carcharodon carcharias. Classification (NCBI taxonomy): domain Eukaryota; kingdom Metazoa; phylum Chordata; class Chondrichthyes; order Lamniformes; family Lamnidae; genus Carcharodon; species Carcharodon carcharias. Next base: position 3,844,938 of record NC_054469.1, read on the forward strand.
TTGCATTGGGCTTCACTGGACAATGCAGCAAGCTAAGGACAGACATGTGGGCAAGAGAGCAGGGTGGAGTGTTAAAATGGCAAGCGACAGGGAGGTTTGGGTCATTCTTGCGGACAGACCACAGGTGTTCTGCAAAGCGGTTGCCCAGCTTACGTTTGGTCTCTCCAATGTAGAGGAGACTGCATTGGGAGCAACGAATACAGTAGACTAAGTTGGGGGAAATGCAAGTGAAATGCTGCTTCACTTGAAAGGAGTGTTTGGGCCCTTGGACGGTGAGGAGAGGGTAAGTAAAGGGGCAGGTGTTGCACCTTCTGCGATTGTATAAGATGGTGCCATGGGAGGGGTTGAGGTGTAGGGGGTGATGGAGGAGTGGACCAGGGTGTCCCGGAGGGAACGATCCCTATGGAATGCCGCCGGGGGGTCGTGAAGAGAATATATGTTTGGTGGTGGCATCATGCTGGAGTTGGAGGAAATGGCGGAGTATGATCCTTTGAATGCGGAGGCTGGTGGGGTGATAAGTGAGGACAAGGGGGACCCTATCATGTTTCTAGGAGGGAGGAGAAGGCGTGAGGGAGGATGTACGGGAGATGGGCCGGACACGGTTGAGGGCCCTGTCAACGACCGTGGGTGGAAAACCTCGGTTAAGAAAGAAGGGGGACATGTCAGAGGAACTGTTTTTGAATGTAGCATCATCGGAACAGATGCGACGGAGGCGAAGGAACTGAAAGAATGGGATGGAGTCCTTACAGGAAGTGGGGTGTGAGGAGATGTAGTCGAGGTGTGAGCTTGAGTTTCAATTATAATTAAACTCATTTATTGATAAAATGTGAACTTTAGGACATGTCTGAGATAAACTAATTCTACCTCAGCTGATAGCTTCAATAGTGACCTTTCATATACACGTACATGCCATGATTGTATTGTCTCTTTTTATTTGCTAATAGCTGGTGTGTGGTGTTAATATAGTTCAGCTCCGTTCAGTTAGATGAAAAAATTCACCCCAGCTGGCAGTCAGTGAGTGAATCATAGACAAGTTGAGACCCACAGCCAGTGCATCAAACCAAACAATCCCCAACACATCTTCAGCAAAAGAATTTGGCTCCCTCACTATATGACTGGTTGGATGAGGTGGGGATGGGGGCGGTGTGGGAGTTTGGGTGGGGTGTAGATGGGAAGGTGTTGGTTAAGGTTTAGCCATGGGGAATGCAAGACAGGTCCTTCATGAGCGATATAAATAACAGCGAACTCGGGACAAACCCTTACGATACTCTGTAGTCACTGCCCTAAGCAAGTATTTCATCAATTACCATTAATATTCTACCAAACCAACTCTGTTGAATTATCCAATTTTCTATTAATTCCATAAGAATTCACACTTCTTTATAAGCTTTTCTATATGGAATCTGTTTAAAGGTGACATTTCTAAACCTGGCCTGCCCTGTTGGAGGAAGCAGGAAACAGCGAAGGCTTCGTGGAAAATTGTGGGAGCAGCATAAGATATTCCATTGGGAATGGTGGGAGATACTCTCGGATTGACTGTGAAGGGAAATGTATCCGTGTGCCTTCCCAACACAGCATCTGCCCAGAGTATCGTCTGCCCAATCCAACATCTTCCCCACAACATCTGTCCAAAGTGACGTTTGCCATGGTGCAAAGCAGCATTTGCTCAATGCCCAGTGCAGCATTTGCTCAATGCCCAGTGCAGCATTTGCTCACCATGGCATCTGTCAACATGGGGTCTTCCCAAAGCAGATTCTGCCCAACTTGACATCCGCCCCAAGTGGCATTGGTCCAATGCAAGGTCCACCATCATGCCGTCTGCTTTACGTGGTGTCTTCCCATGGCAGTCAGGAGGGTTGGCCCACTTTGAGGATCAGAGCTCATTGCCCTTTCCTTGGCAGGAACCAGAGGTGCTCCATGAGACAGCTCTCTGCTCTGGCGAAGTGTAAAACTCAACTACAGCTGTTTTCGGATGATGGGCACAGAGATGGGGGAGGGGGTAGGTGTGGGGGCACTGCAGACACTGCTGGGTGGGGAGGATGCTGACATGGAGGGCAGAGTTGGGGGTAGGTTGGGCATAAGGGGTAGTCACTCACCATCCTGACTTGGAAATATATCGCTGTTCCTTCACTGTCGCTGGGTCAAAATCCTGGAACTCCCTCCCTAACAGCGCTGTGGGTGTACCTACACTACATGGACTGCAGCGGCTCAAGAAGGCAGCTCACCACCACCTTCTCAAGGGCATCTAGGGTTGGGCAATAAATGCTGGCCCAGGCATTAATGAATTTAAATAAAGGTTGTAGATCCTGGGTTGAGGGACAGTAGATGCTGGGTGTGGAGGGTTAGATGCTGGAGCTGGTGATTGAGAACAGGTTGGAAACATGCAAGATTACTTATTTTGTGGATTTCTGTCCCTGGTCACACTAGCCCTATAGACATTTTGAGACAACATAAAAAAATGTTTGGGAAAGACCTCTTGCAGTCTCTTTCTGGACCCCCATTTCAAACCTCTCAATCCTGGGAGAACCTGAAGGACCCTGATTTCCATGTTTAAACAGCCTCTTGCCAGGTAGGGAGTGTATAACTGACAGGGGGGAAGTTTATTTGGGAATATTGATTGGGAAATTGAGCTCTAAAAACCCAGAAAGGAAAAATTGCCCTCAGAGATTTCTTTTATTCATTCATGGGATGCAGGCTTCACTGGCTGGGCTGGCATTTATTGTCCATCCCTAGTTGCCCCTGAGAAGGTGGTGGTGAGCTGCCTTCTTGAACCGCTGCAGCCCATGTGGTGTAGGTACACCCACAGGCTAGTAGGGAGGGAGTTCCCGGATTTTGACCCAGCGACACTGAAGGAACGGTGATATATTTCCAGGTCAGGATGGTGAGTGACTTGGAGGGGAACTTCCAGGTGGTGACGCTTGGCACTTGGAATCTCTGCTCAACAAGTGGATGGAATCCATCCCAAACAAAACAAATGAAAATAAAGAAGATGCCAACTCTTTGGTTGGCCAGCTGGAAGGTTAGGACCATGTACACAGAACTGACTGAGAAGACGGCCAGTGAATCATGCACCTTCTCAACCCTCTGCAGCAAATACAATAGAGGCTGCCTTGCCAGACCGGGTCTCCTGAGCTACACTCGGTGAGGGCTCAACACAGACTTGCTGACCACTGAGTGGCTGCTTGGAGAGGAGGGAGACCCCTGCTGTCCATGGATGATGACCTCCCTCCACCAGTTGGCCACAAGAGGCGATGAACCTACAATGAAAACTATGCCACAGCCAGAAACCTCCTGGAACAAACCCGCAATGTGCTCTAGCTACAGTTACATTGCCTGGACTGTTGGGGGAAGGCCTACAACACTCTCCAAATTTCTGGTGGTCTGCTGCACCCAGCACAGTATGGCCCAATGAAGGAGCATCCGTTTTCACCAGGCATTCAGAGGCTAACTTGGGAGGAGGAGGGGGACACAGAGAGGAGGAGGAGGAGGAGGGGGAGGCAGGGAGGAGGCAGAGAGGAGGAGGGGGAGGCAGGGAGGAAGAGGAGGAGGAGGCAGGGAGGAAGAGGGGGAGGCAGAGGGAAGGAGGAATAGGAGGCAGAGAGAGGAGGAGTTGGCAGGGAAGTAGGGTGCTCAGCCGTGCCAACTGAACACCAGTGCTTCATGTGCCCGTAGTAAAGGGTTCCAGACCTTTGGCTGTCTGCTTACCGGGGACACAGATTTAAGGTGATTTGTAGAGGAGTTAGAGGGGACATGAGGGAAAAAACTTTCACCCAGAGGGTGGTGGGTGGCTGGAATTCACGGCCTTAGTTGGTGGTTGAGGCTGAAGTGCTCAACTCAGTTAAAAGGTACCTGGATCTGAAGTGCTGGAACCTGCAAGTCTATGGACCAGGTGCTGGGAAATGGGATCAAAATGAGCCGCTGGTTTCTTTGCCCTTTTTGGCTGGTGCAGACACAATGGGCTGAATGGCCTCTTTCTGCACCATACATTTTCTACTGTTCTATGGTTCCTTCGATCTTCTGGCTTCCCACAAGCCTAGTTTGCTTCAAGCCTGTGTTCTGCAGCTTCCTCTCTTGAAGCTTGGAGCATGGAGCCTTTCTCTGTCCCTCACTCTTAACTTCACTTGACAGGACCTTTTCCAGATTCCTGTCCTTGTCCTCTGACTTAACTTAAAGGGCTGCTTGGGTCTTTCTCTTTTTCCTTTTGGACCTGCTCCCTGCAGTTCCCTCTCCCGGTGGAGTGCTGACAACTTGGTCTCCCTTGAGATCCAGAACTCACTTGACATTCACTGTTACTTTAACTTTAGAGCAACTCATCTAATATTCTTAGACTTATTCTCATCAGCAGTCTGCTAGTGTGTCAGATAGAGAGAGACTTAAATTGTTCCTTTTACCTTAGAGAGGAATGACCAACTGATCTCAAACTGCTTTCAGTTTCTCTGGGCAAAGTTTCCTGTGCCCACTGGCATTGGGTGGTGTGAGGGGACAATATGGTGCGATCGGTTTCACGACGGCCTGAAACCAGTTGGCGATTGTCCACTCAGCCAGTTTATAGCGGGCCGTGTTTCCCACCATCGGATATCGAGAGCCTCTGTGAGCATGTCACCATTAGACCAGCCCGCCGGAATCATTCCAGGCCCCTCACCCCAGCCCCCACAGCCCCCCACAGCACCGCCCCCCCCACACCCCCACTGCATCGTCCTTCCACATCAGCTGGAAAGCACGCCGACGTGTTTCACAACAGCGTGTAGAAGGCCTGCCCTGGGTGCGCTGGGCTTTGAGGGGAACTCGGAGCTGAGTGCAGCCCCTCGCCAGGGTCACCTGTTGGGCTTCAAGCCTGAGGGGCATTGGGGGATCGGGGTTAAGGGCAGCCCTGTGGCTCAGCGACTTCAGAAGGGTGGGGGGCAGACAAGGGGGCTGTCGTGCCATTGAATATAACACACAGCGTTCAGGGTGGGGGGTGCGGTGGGGGGTGGGGGTGTAGGGTGAGGAGGAAGGGGTGGGCGAGGGAAGCGGTCACACATTAGGGAAACCTCTAGAAAGTGACCATCGCTCTGAAGCTGAGACAGTTCAGATGCGGCCACATTGATACGATTGGAGTTGACCGTCTCGTCTCTCTGCTCACTCAAGCAACACAGAGGCAGGAAAGTGGCACCACGTGCTCCAGGGCTTTTCACCCCTCGGGCACAGACTGTAAACTCATGAGTGTTTTAGTGGACTTTTGTACACGTTGTACAATCTCCTTGCTGAAGCTGGCCATGGAGCAGTCACCGGGGGAGATACTCACAGCCCCTTTGCAATGTCAGCATCCCGGTTTGGACCAGTCTCCCCCATGGTTGAAGCTAACAGTGCAGCCTTGCAGTGTGGGTTAGGAGAATGCCTGTGCCTGAGCTGAGGGCACAGCCTGCAGTCCAATGGGCAAAGCTGCTGCCAATCGGTCAGGTGGAGTGGGGGTGGAGGTGGGTGGGGTTTCAGGCAGCCATGCAGAGCACTAAACTCTGGCCATCCAAGTGGTGGCCAACACTCTCCAGGATGTGTTAAGGGAACTTCACACTTAACCAGGACAGGTTCTTAGCTCACCCATACTAACCACGTGTCTCTCTCTTTCATCCTGCAGGATCATGGAGCCTGGTAACCTAGCTGTATGCCTGATGGCCTCCAGAGAGTGACTGAGGCTCCTGGCTGCACAGAGGCAGAAGCTGCAACCTCAGGAAGAAGGGGCAGCTGGAGATCCCACACATGACACTGAAGAGCCACAACGAACCATCGCTGGTTAGCGACTAGAGACAATTTCTACGCCAGTGGCTCCTTGCAGGGTGACCTCTGTGGGATCTCTCAAGCCTCCATGCACAAATGCATCGATGAGGTCATGGATGTCATCTTTGCGAGGGCACAGCTGAGTGCATTTCTCCCAGGACCCAGATAGCCAGGATGCGAGAGTGATTGGATTCTCCCTGATCTCGGGATTCCCACAGGTGCAGGGTTTGATTGATTGCACCCACATGGTGTTCAGGTTTCTATCGCTACACTTGGTGACTTCATCAACCACTAGGTCTTCCACTCACTGAACGTGCAGCTGGTGTGTGACCACCAGAAACGCACCCTGCAGTTATGCACACGATTTCCAGGGAGTGTGCACGATGCCTACATCCTCAGTCAGTCACAGATCCCTGCAGTCTCCCAGGGACACAGAAGCTGCAGGGTTACCTCCTCGGGGACAAGGGCCACCCACAGAGGCCTTGGCTGATGACACCTGTGTGACAGCCTCAGACTGCAGCAGAGCGACGCTATAATGAGATTCATGGAGCAGCAACTTGGTGGAGCAGACCATCGGGATGCTGAAGATGCGGTTCTGGTGCCTGGACCGGTCTGGTGGAGCCCTGCAATACAGTCCACAGAGGGTGTCACACATCATCATCGTCTACTACACCCTTTACAACCTGGCGCTGCAACAGGGAGAGGAGCTGGCTGAGGTGGAGATAGAGGAGCTGGAGGTCTCCTCCGATGAGGAAGATGCCGACAGGGATGAGGGTGAGGGGGTCCTCGGTTGTGCCGATGACGGAGATGAGGCTCTCGCACTGTCCAGACGAGGCAGGCACACTCAGGAGACCCTCATAGCTGCTAGGTTTGTTGGGGATGATGACGACATACAGTGAGAAGACCCCATAGATCCTCACATCGCATCTGTGAATGTTTGACTCCAGTCTGGCTTATGGCAGCACCAATACCCTCAGTGCTCAGGCTCCTGTCAGAGAGACGCAGTGGAGGCCCTAATAGTCCCTCGATTCCAGGAGGATGATGACAACCTGCAGTGAGGACACTCCATAGATCTTCACGCAGCCTCTGTGAGTGTCTGACTCCTGTCTGGCCGAGGGCAGCTCACTTGCTCTGTGATCAGGGTCATGGAGATGCAGCCATGAAACTTCAGAAACACCTGATCCTTTGTCCCCCTTCAGCACCCTCAGCCCTTCAGGAGCTGGAGCACAGCCTCACTGGTCACAGATGCTGAAGAGATGGGGACCAGCCCCACCTTAAGGTGCTGAGAGCACACAGAGAGAATGAGGGAACTCTGTGACGCCTGCCCACTACATTCTGGCAGCAATGACCAGCACCATCGAGGTGCAGGCATCAGTAATGTGTCCAGGGAGTGTGAGGCTGGACCATCACTGTGGTCTGAAGGCTGCACAGACACAGGGAAGAGGCCCTGGACTGAGACACCTGCCTTTATCTTGTACAGAAAGGTTTCACATCTGAGTGACAGGAACACAGCTCATCAGAACAAGGAGCCACAGGCAGGGAGACATTCTTGGGAGATTACTGACAATAGTGAACGTTATGTACAAGTGATTAACACCCGTGTCCCAGGCTGTGTAACTACATCTCCTTAACCTCCCTAACCCTGCCGCTCCGTCTTGGTGCTCCCCGGACATCCACAGTGGAGGTGGGGGCAGCCTGCTGACTGTGACCCCCTGTCTGTGGTGACCTTGGTGGGTGTCCTCTGGAGGGCTGAGACCTGGAAATCCCCGGCCTGCTTTCAGGGTCCTGCTGTGTGGCAGTGACACCCTCCTCGGCCTGTGGAGCTGGAGCTGCTGAGGTCACAGGAAGAGGGGATTCGGATGGGCCGGACACTCCCAGAGTCACCTGGGTGGATGGGCCCAGAGTGTACTCCTACTGATCCTCCTCCCTGTGGGTGTCCGAGGGCCCTAGGTGACTGCTTGAGGAGAAGGATTAAGAGTGAGATTAAGCTGCTCTGCACCCCTGTCGCATACACACTGCTGGAGGCCAACTATAGCATCAGTGATGGAGTTGAGCCCGTGCAGCAGTGCAGGAGTGACGTCCTGGACCAAGATCTCCATGGTGACTGCCATCCTGCCAGTGTTGACCTCGGTGTGTTGGCAATGCCGGCGCTATCACCTCAGAGTGAAGGTGGACAGACTCCTCCATCATGCCTTGCAATCTGAGGAGTGCAGGGGACATCCCTTCCTGATGTTCCCGAGCTTGTCTTTGCAGCTCCAGCAACTGTGACATGACCGAGTCCAGAGGCTCCTCATCTGACTCGGACTCAGCAACGTTCTGGCCTCCAGCAGCTGCTCCGAGTGCCGGGGACCTGGGAAGTCCCTGTCTCTGCCTGCTGTGGATCAGACAGTGCGATGTGCTCAGCAGATTGTGACCCCGAGGTTACTCTAAAGCTACGTCCCACCGAGGTGTGTGTCTCTGCGCTGGTGGAGGGTGTGGGTGAGGCTGTGATGGGTCTTCAGGGAGGGGGCCTCCAGATTCCTCTTCAGAGGTTCCCTCAGGACTTGATTGGAGGACATGGGTCTTGGACTCTGTCGTCTGTTTCCCAGATGTGTCTGTGAAAGCAAGGGCAGAGAATTAGTACATGGCAGTGGCCTGTGAAAGAGGCCACTCACAGCCTGGGTGTCTGGTGGATGTTGCACTGCTGGACCCTCAGTTGGTAGAGCAGCACTGACCTCACGGTCAGCACAGGACTGGTCCCTGTCATCGCCGGCCAGCTGGATGGATCTGTTTTCAAAGTCCATGAGGATCTTGATTTCAGGCATTCCTCCACCGGTCTGTGACCTCTCTCTCTTGTTGTGTGCCAGCTTGTCCTACATGAATAGGGAGGCATTGGCATAGCGGTCTTATTGCTGGACTAGTATTCCAGAGACCCAGGGTAATTCTCTGGGCACCAGGGTTCGAGTCTAATAAAAATCTGGAATTAAAAGTCTGATGATGACCATGAAACCATTGTCGATTGTTGTAAAAACCCATCTGGGTCACTAATGCCCTTTAGGAAAGGAAATCTGCTGTCCTTCCCTGGTCTGGCCTACATGTGACTCCAGACCCACAGCAATGTGGTTGACTTTTAAATGCCCTCTGAAGTGGCCTAGCAGGCCCGTCAGTTCTCAAGGGCAACTAGGGATGGGCAATAAATGCTGGCCCAGCCAGCGATGACCACATCCCATGAACGAATAAAAAAAATTCATGCAGAGAAAACATGCAGGCACACAATCTCACACAAACTCACAAACACACCCACATGTATGTACAGATGTGCACTAACATGTACACGCTCACACATTCATACGCTCATATGTACAGAGAATACAAATACCACATGGACACACACACACACACACACACACACACACATGCAAGTAAACACACACAATATATCAGCTCGGTAAAATAATAAACAACAGCAATGTTTGATAAAGTTGAGGGTGTTACCTTACTGATAACCCTGGCAACTTGCCAGCGAAACCTCCTTCCATTATGTAATATTGCAGCAACAGGTCCCACACTCTGTAATTTTGTTTTGCTAAAGTGCTATCAGTCAGGTCTGAAGTGTAACCCTGATAACCGATGCCTGATTGTCAGGCTGATGTTAGTGACTCAGTCCAATAACTTGGCTTATCACAAACTAGAAGCAAAGTTCAGGTGAATGCCAGCACAAGGGTGAGTGTTTTCCCGTGTCAATGCTGGACATTTTGTTCAGAAGGAGGGCTCTGTGATTTCATATCTTTGAGCTGCTTTTCCAATTTCAGTTTTAATTGAGGCTTCTTTCATTTGCTGATGGAAACAAATTGTCCCCAGGGGATTGAGAGGCCATGAATGAGGGGCTGTAAATGCAGGAGGTTCAGAACAGAAGTTGGGAGAAACTTCTTCACTCAGAGAGGTGTGATCCCCAGGGTTAGTGTTTACAGCAGGAACGGTGTCAATATTCTGGGTTAGTCTAGACTATGAGTGAAGGGAAAAGAGTAAAGGGATATGTTAAGAGGGTCTTCTCTTTATCGTGTCCATGGACAGTGTATACATGGCCCAGCCAGAGCTGGACACATTTTTGCGCCTTGTTGTTGAATTTGGCAAGATCTGCAACAGTGCAGGGTTCCTCTAGCGATAGGCATTGCAGGAGATGTTGCATAGTCTGTGGCTCAGTTCCACCAGAGGGTGGGTAAACATGATTGAGGCAGCTTGCTTGCTTGGAAGATAAACACTGACATGGACTGACTGGGAGGGGAATGGCTTGTTTCTGTGTTGTAGCTTCTATGTGTTTCTAAGGCACTGGAGCCTTAGTGACTGATGGCACAATTGTGAAGGGTGTGACTGATGCATAAAAGCAGCAACAGCAAAACTCATATTTCTACAGATTCTCCAGATTTCTGCACATTTTTTACAGTGCTCAGTGTGCAAAAGGTATCACAGAGTGGATGGAAAGGTGACACCAAAGAGCAAGATAAAACAGGAATGTATGGGTATGGTCGTAGGCATGACTGTCAGAAATTCACCAAGGCTCCTCCGTCCTCTATGACTCTATGATTATGACACCGATGTACCTAGCAGTGTGTGTACCATCTACAAGATGTACTGCATAAACTCACCAAGGCTCCTTTAACAGCACCTTCCAAACCCACGACCACTACCACCTAGAAGGACAAGGGCAGCAGATAGATGGGAACACCACCACCTGGAAGTTCCCCTCCAAGTCACTCACCATCCTGACTTGGAAATATATCGGCTGTTCCTTCACTGTCGCTGGGTCAAAATCCTGGAACTCCCTCCCTAACAGTGCTGTGGGTGTACCTACACCACATGGACCGCAGCAGTTCAAGAAGGCAGCTCACCCCCACCTTCTCAAGGGGCAATTAGGGATGGGCAATAAATGCTGGGCCCAGCCAGTGAGACCATAAATGAATATGAATAAAATAAACAGTAGGTTTTTAGAAGACTTTGAATATTAAGAGGGAAATAGGAAGAGGGAAGGTTTCAGGAGGGAGTTCTAGAATACAGGGGCAAAATGATTGAATGAACGGTGAGGAGGAGGGAAACAGGAAACACACCACTCACCTTGTGTTTAAATAACACCTTTAACAGAGCAACATTTCCCAAGGTGCTTAACAAGTGCATTATCGATAAAAGCTTTGACACCAAGCCACAGTAGAAGATAGCATGACATACATTAAATCGTTAGATCAAAAAGATAGGCTTTAAGAAGTTTATTAAAGGAGAAAGGAAGAGAGGGGTTGAGAGGGAATCACAGATCTCGGGACCCCAGCAGCTGACAGCATAGGCTCCAAAGGTGGAGCGATGTTTTTTATTATTCACACACGGGATGAGGGCTTCGCTGGCTGGGCCCAGCATTTATTACCCGTCCCTAGTTGCCCTTGAGAAGGTGGTGGTGAGCTGCCTCCCTGAACCACAGCAGCCCATGTGGTGTAGGTACACCCAATTAAAATTAGGGATATTCAGGAGGCCAGAATCAGAGGGGTGCAGATATCTCGGAGGATTGGGAGGGCTGGAGGAGATTACAGAGCTATGGAGGGATCAGGTCATGAAGGGATTTGAAAACAAGGATGAGGATCTTAAGATCAAGGTGTTGCCGGTCCAGGAGCCAATGTTGGTCAGTGAACACAGGGCTGACCAGTGAACAGGACTTGAGGTAAAATAGGATACTAGCTGCAGAGTTTTGGTTGTGCAGAAGTTTATGGAGGGTGGAAGATGAAAGGCTGGCCAGGAAAGTGTTAGAATAGTGTAAAAAATATATCCTTTTTATTTCTCTCTATTTCTGTTGGACTGTGGATTTAAAACTACAATGGCTGCAGTTTGAAAGACATGTCTACAGCAACAGGGTGAGAGATATATACAATATTGCAGTCCTGGAACAGAGTGTGCCATGAAAGACAGGATGGTGCTGGAAAGGAGTCCTGGACCAAGGGAACTACCTGACAACAGCATTTTAATTGGCTCCTGATGAGGTGACCAGGATTTTGTGTGGCAGCAGAACATCAGAAAGCACCTGGCCTGCAAAGAGAAAACACCTAAAAGTCTCTTTTTCTCATATCTCTATAACCTGCTCTCTCTCTCTCTCCAAGGTTCCTGCTGATCGCAATGGTTGAGTTTCGGGCTGTATCATCCTCTTCCTGTCTCATAAACCATGCAGCCATGTCCACATCACTGTCGAGCAGCTTCTGATTTGCCTGTCACGCTGTTCCCTCGCTGCTTCACGCTGGGCGCCATATTTAAACTGTAGCCACGCGCAGTTTTCAATCTTGCAGCCCAGGAAGACATGGCCACAAAGGCCAATGAGAGTGCAGCCCCCTGATTCAGTGACGCGTCCCTGGGATGCCTTTTGGCAGCCATGCTGACCACCGCAATGTCCCCTTTCCCCACTCTGGCCGCAGGAGGCCCATCAATCTCACCGCTCTGGCTTGGGAGGCAGAGGCAGAGGTGGTCAGTGCCAATGCTGCACACAAGAGGTCAGCCATCCAGTACAGAAAACGGGTAAATGAACTCATCTGTGCGGCCAGAGTGAGTCAATCATCTCATCACCCTCAACTCACATTCACAAGCCCATCACACTGGCATCTCACTCACTGCCAGCTCAAGAAACATCACCACTTACTCTCTCACACTCACCCTCAGATCTCCATCTGGCCTCATCACCTCTGGAGGTGCCTCCTCAGCCCATCCATGGCTCCACTCAGCACACACACACACGCCTGGCATCCTTCTCCTTTGGCCTGGCATTCACCTTGCTCACACTCTCTTCACCGGTCTTTATGCAGGACAAGATCGTGCACAGTCAATGGGAGAGGTCCCACACTGAGGGCACTGGGCACCAAGGTCCTCACTCCATTTGAGAGTCGTGTGTTGGACCTGGCCAGAGAGGACATGAACTGTCCCTGCGGCTGCAGTGAGGTCAGTGATGAACACGCATATGAATATCTTGCACTACATTATCCCTCTCTCAATGTTACTGTGAGTCAACTGTTCTGTATTCAACATGGCTGCTGAGCATTAACAACCTCCACTTTCTCTCCTAGTCACACCCTCAGGCAGCCTTGACCCTGACCCCCCAGCGATGAGAGCACCTTGGATGAGGCGAGGGCAGCACTGTTTAAGACCAGTCACGGCACTCACCCACACCCTCCAGCAGCCCAGCGATATACAGCTTGGTGGGACCGAGATGTAGAGCAGCCTCAGGATCGTAACCTGGTGAGCACAGCACACAATCTGTTCCACAGCCAGAGGAGACAGGGCCAGCCGAGGTCACCGGCACTCGGAGGACTGCTGGAGGGAGGAATCTGCTGAGTCAGATGATGGGCCTCTGGAATTGGTCCTCAGTCAGATGTTGGAGCTGCAAAAATAATCCTGGGAACATCAGGAAGGGATGTCCACTGCACTCCTCAAATTGCAGGTATGATGGAGGAGTCTGTCCACCTTCAGGTGACTCCCGGAGTGTCCGGCCCATCTGGTCCCCCTCTTCCTGTGACCTCAGCAGCTCTAGCTCCACAGGTTGAGGAGGGTCTCACTGCCACACAGCAGGACCCTGAAAGCAGGCCGGGGACCTCCAGGTCTCCGCACTCCAGAGGACACCTGATAAGGTTATCACAGACTCTGCATTAGTAGCAGTCAGCAGGCTGCCCCCACCTCCGCTGTGGATGTCCGGGGAGCACCAAGACGGAGCAGCAGGGTTAGGCAGGTTAAGGAGATGTAATTCTTTTGTTAATTCTAAATTAACAAAATGCGGGATAAAGTAAACACAGCCCCTAAGTTAGGTTAGCTGTAAAACAAAAGGCAAAATTTAAAGGAAACTTACAAACATGAAATCAAAATGTGATTAAAGGTGTTGATAAAACTCCCCAGTCCCCGCGGTGCCCACTGAGCATGGAGGCCTCGAGGGTGCCGGCAGACACCGGGTGCTCCCTCTCCTGAGGCACTCGGCTGTGAATGTAGCCGCGGGAGAGGGGCAGGCAGTCGGGTGGGACAATCCCCTCGATCGCCCGCTGCCTGGACCTGTTAATGGCCAACTTGGCCAGGCCCAGGAGTAGGTTCATGAGGGGGTCTCCCTCTCTCTCTGACCCCACCCCCCTCTGCACTGGGTGCCCGTAGATCAGGGGCGTGGGACTGAAGTGCAAACAAAACATCAGTATTAGGTTTTTTAAAGAACTGAAAAGGGAGTGCAGCCTACAACACCCTATAGAAACGTGGTCCACGGATTCCACAAGACCACATAAAGCGCCTGTATCTTGGGAGTCCCTGAACCGACACATCCTTCGATTGTAGGGGATTGCTGCGTGCAACCCCTTCCACCCCAGGTCCCCGATGGAAAGCGGGAAGACACCTCTGTAGAGGGCCCCCAACGGGGACATCCGCCGCCGGATGGCAACAAGGCACGCCAGGGTGTAACCGGGCGGCAGGTGGAGGGTGTGCAGCAGGAACCCGTACAGGAAACCCCTCCGCGCTGTGCTATAGGACACGGAGGGCATTTCCCCGAGGTGGCTCATACTGTGGGGTACTGGCTCCCGAGGGAGGGTTCGGGGCTTGGGGCCAATGTGGAATTCTGTCCGAACAGGGGAACGCTCAGATGGAAGACCACCGCACACCTGGGCCACCTCGAGTTCCACGGATGCACCAACTCCTGCGGGAGCATCCAGCCCAGTCCTCCGCCACCCAGCACGTCCCCGATCCTGGTCACCCCTATGGCCACAGCCCTCCTCTCCGCCAAACACTGAAAAGGACGGAGGGGCGGATTCCTGAGCAGCGGCTCTCTGACGATAGCCGCTACTCCTGACGGGGGAGAGCTGCGTCGCGAGGCGACCACGTTCCAGACCTTGATCAGGACCTGGTAAAAGACGGGCAACGCCTGCAAGGAGCCACCGAGGCCCAGCTGTTCTATAAACAGGAGCTGTACGTCATAATTCAGGCCGTGCACCTGACGGAAGAAATACATCATCAGGGCACACCATCTAGGAGGAGGCTCGACGTAGAGGTATCGCTGCAGGGTCTGAAGGCGGAAAGTCGCCACCTGTGTGTGTAGGCACACTAGCGCCTGACCACCCTCCCTAAGCGGGAGACTCAGAACCTCGGCAGCGACCCAGTGCAATCTTTTGTCCCAGAAGAAGTCGACTAACAATCTCTGGATTCTTGTGACAAAGTCCGGGGGAGGGGTCAAAGTGACCAGCCGATACCACAACATGGCGGTGATCAGCTGGTTTATGACCAGAACTCGACCTCGGTAAGATAGCACTCGGAGCAGTCCTGTCCAGCGCCGCAGGCGAGCGGTGACTTTCGTCTCCAGTTCCTGCCAGTTCACCGGCCAGGATTCCTCAGCGGGGCAGAGATGGACCCCCAGGTAGAGGAGTCTGGTCCTGCTCCAGGTGAAAGGCCTGAGCTCCTCGGGTAGGGGATCCATCTGCCACTGACCAACCAGGAGTCCAGAACATTTCTCCCAGTTGATCCTGGCAGAAGAAGCGGCAGAGTAGACCTCCTGGCACTCGCCCATCCTCCGCAGGTCAGCCTGGCCGGTGAACATGAGGAGCAGGTCATCAACATAAGCGGAGAGGGCCACCCTGATGCCCGGCCCACACAGAACCAATCCCCGACCACCTCCTCCGCTAGAGGCGCAGGAAAGGCTCCACGCAAATAGAATACAACTGGCCAGACAGGGGACAGCAAAAGCTACAACGATGATGCGTGACACCCTCTGGGGACTGTATCACAGTCTCCACCGGACCTGTCGAGACACCGGAACCTCATCTTCAAAATGCCAATCGTTGGCTCCGCCAAAGCCTGGTTTGCGGATTGAGCCTGGGTTCAGCGTGGCTCTGCTGCAGTCTGAGGCTGCCACACGGACATCATCAGCCTCGGCCTCTGTGGGCAGCCCTGGTCCCTGACGAGCTGACCCTGCAGCCTCTCTGGAGCCTGGAAGGTGTCGGGGGTCCGAGAGCTGCTGGGGATGTAGGAGTCGTGGAGACTCCCTGGGAACCGTGCCCAGGCCTGTAGGATGTGTTTGTGATGGTCACACACCAGCTGAACATTGTGGTTGATGTAGTTGACCGCTTGTTACCATGGAGATCTGAGCACCGTGTGAGTGCAGTCAATGGCACCCTGCACCTGTGGGAAACCAGAGATCTGGGCAAATCCCAGCACTCTTGCTTCCTGGTTTTCCTGATCCTGGGTAAAATGCACAAAGTTCTGTGCCTCCACAACATGGTGTCCATGGCCTCCTGGATACACTTGTGTGTGGAGCTTGTGAGGTTCTGCACAGGTCACCTGTGGAGCCCTGGAAGGAGTAAAGACTGAGCACCATGGTCACTTTCACACCCACAGGCAGTGGGTGCCCTCCATGTCCCCTTGGCACCAAATCCTGCAGCAGGCTGCATATGTGACCGAGCATTTCCCTAGACCTGCGCAGTCTCCAGCAACACTGGTTCTCAATAATGTGCAGGAATGAGAGGCACCATCGAGAGACCCTGGGTCTAGTGAGGCACCAGCGAGAGACCCTGGGTCTAGTGAGGCACCATCGAGCCTCGGCTCCCTGTGGATCTTCAGCTGGGCGAGCAGCAGGCTCTGCCGCTCCTTCATCTTGAGCTGGATGCTCCTCCCTTTGTTGAGCACATCAGCCACTCTCTCCTCCTTCTCTGCTCCCTGTCAGCCATGAGGCAAATCACTAAATCACCAGGCTCCATGATCCTGATGTCTCCTCCTGTAGGGTCAAAGAAAGGGGCACATGTGCGTTAGCATATGTGTCCCTAAGAGCCTCTCTTGGTTAAATCTGAAGGCCCCTTCGCACATGCCGGAGAGTGTTGGCCACCATTTGGATGGCCAGTGTGCCGAGTGCTCATTGGCTGTCTGAAACCCCGCCCACCTCCGTCCTACCCCACCTGACCGATTGGCAGCAGCTTTGCCCATTGGGCTGCAGGCTGTGCCCTCAGCTCAGGCGCAGACATTCTCCTAACCCCCACTGTTAGCTTCAACCATGGGGGAGACCGGTCCAACCCTGAATAAAGACATTGCAAAGGGGCTGTGAGCCCGTCCCCCAGTGACTGCTCCATGGACCCACCTTTCACAAGCCCATTCTACAACTTGTCCAGTCGGCCAATTGTTGTGAAACACACATTAATTTACAGTCTGTGCCCCCGAGGGAGGAGGGAGGAGGGGGGGTGAAAGGTTCTGGAGCGTTTGGTGGGCACTTTCCTGGTTTTGCGTTGCTGGATTGGGCAGGAAGGTTTCAGAGGCCCCGACCCCCCAGCAGGTCAATGGAGCTGCTGCTGAACAGTCTCAGCTGCGGGAGAATGCTCACTTTTAACCAGCTTTCCAAGTGTGTGGCCTCTTCTCTCACCCCACCCCCCACCCCCGCCTCCCCACCCCCGGCATGGGTTTGAGTATTTCCTTCGGTCTGTGCTGACTCACCGCACCATCCCATCTCCCAGCCTGACCCACACTGGAGCCCTTACCTCAGCACCGCACTGAAACCCAGCCGGGAGAAAGTGACCTGCCTGTGACACCCCCCACCCGCCACTCCACACCGCCCACCAGAAAGAGCGGCACCCCCTCCCTTGGGCAATAAATGCTGAGCTAGCCAGCGAAGCCCACATCTCATGAATGAAAAACCCTGGAACTCCCTCCCTAACAGCGCTGTGGGTGTACCTACACCACACGGACTGCAGCGGCTCAAGAAGGCAGCTCACCCCCGCCTTCTCAAGGGGCAATTAGGGATGGGCAATAAACGCTGGGCCCAGCCAGCGACACCCACATCCCGTGAATGAATTTAAAAAATCAAATGGTGGAGCAGGTTCGAAGGGCTGAGTGGCCTACTCCTGCTCCTATTTGTATGTTCCCATGTCCATATGTATCATCTCATTCAGACTGCCCTCAAGCCCCTCTATATTTACCACATTCTCCTGCAACCCTCTGAGTTCTCTGCACTGCTCCCAATTCTGGCCTCTTGTCCATCCCCAATTAAAATTGATCATTGGTGGCTGGGCCTTCAGTTGCCAAGTCTCTAAAATACCCTCCCTAAACCTCTTGACCGTTGTACTTTCTCTCTTTAAGACACTTCTTACAACTTAACCCTTTGTCCTCTGGTTTGGGTGTTTTCAGAAGGATGTTGAAATTATTGAGGGTCCAGAGTTGTTTAGTGCTGAGACTGAGGGTTTGGTACTAAGCCGGGCAAGATAGATTGTGGCAGAGAAGAGAGAGGTGTTACAGGCTCAGTTATTTGATGGCATAATTTATATATTTAATAAAATGCCAGACACTGGGGGTGCTCCCCTGAGCTGGTATGCCAAGTATCCTCACCATACTGAGACAGTCACAACTGAGTTAGGCTGGTCATGGAGCCAGAATGTCTGACATTTGCTCTACCAGAGCCAATCTTCCAGACAGAGCACGAGTCTGGGGTCTATTCTCATGGCGCTCAAAGGAAGCGGGTCAAGGACTCTCTGAAGGCTTCACTTAGAAGTTTAGATGTTGGTTCCGAGTCCTGGGAGAAGCTCATTCACGATCGCTGCAACTAGTGCAACTGGATATAAAATGATGCGTCCTCCTTTGAAAACAAGTGCATGTCAGAGACAGAGAGAAATATAAGGAGGGGAGATCCTGATCCAGCAACTTGGCCAAAACTCCATCGCCTGTGGAATCCTGTCTACTTACAGCAGAACCTTCCCTGTGTAGATTTGTTACATACCCATCGGAACCCGAACCAAACACCGCAGATGATGAACATTGTCACCTTCACCTCCAAGGACAAAGAAGGGACGGAGAGAACCTTTGTTGGTGGATTTAATAAGTTATCAACACGTTTCATCCAATCATACAAACATATGAACTAGGAACAGGAGCAGGTCAGTCAGTCCCATCACACATCCCAGCCTTAGTTAACATTGTTACATTTTAGAGATTAATAAAAAGCTTGTGATAAGTAGAGTTTGGTAACAAGTCAGATGGGTGTGTTGGTATTCTGTTTGCTCAGTCAGATTTTCAGTGAAACCCAATAACCTTTTCAGTCTCAGCTTGAACAACAAGTGAGTCATTGTGGAAAATATGCTGTTGACTCCACCAGACACGGCATTTCCAACAATGAGAGCAAGGTCACCAATAATAAACTGGTGCCATGCTTTCAGATAGAAGCCTTCATGGAGGCCAGTCAGGACAACAAATACATCATAGAAGCGACAAGATTCCCGCTAAATTTTTTGGTAGGACTACATGACTGGCGATGTGAGAAAATGGTGCCATTTATGTCACACCCGTAGCCAATTTTGCACCTGATATGTTTGGAATCCATGGAAGTTTACAGCACAGAAAGAGGCCATTCAGCCAACTCAATTTGTGCCAACACTTTGTAAGAGTTTTTTTTTCACTTTCAGTGTTTGGGGATTTTGGCTGGATCAGCATTTATGGCCCATCAATTGCCAATTGAGAAGGTGGTGGTGAGCTGCCTTCTTGAACCGCTGCAGTCCCTGTGGTGTAGGTACACCCACAGTGCTGTTAGGGAGGGAGTTCCAGGATTTTGACCCAGCGACAGTGAAGGAACGGTGATATATTTCCAAGTCAGGATGGTGAGTGACTGGGACAGCAACTTCCAGGTGGTGGTGTTCCCATCTATCTGCTGCCCTTGTTCTAATAGGTGGTGGAGATCACATCCTCACCTGTCACAGATGCTTCTGTTCATGAGAGTATTGGCAGGAGTGACGACCTTGTGGAGATGAAGTCCCACCTTCACATTGAGGATACCCTCCATCGTGTTGTGTGGCACTACCACTGTGATAAATGGGATAGATTTCAAACAGATCTAGCAACTCAAAAATGGGCCTCCATGAGGCACTGTGGGCCATCAGAAAAAGTAGAATTGTGCACAGCCACAAACTATAACCTCATGGCCCAGCATATCCCCCACTCTACCATTACCATCAAGCCTGGGGATCAACCCTGGTTCAATGAAGAGTGCAAGAGGGCATGTCAGGAACAGCACCAGGCATACCTAAAAATGAGGTGTCAACCTGGTGAAGCTATAACACAGGACTACTTGTGTGCCAAACAGCATAAGCAGCAAGTGATAGACAGAGCTAAGCAATCCCACAACCAACGGATCAGATGTAAGCTCTGCCGTCCTGCCACATCCAGTCGTGAATGGTGGTGGACAATTAAACAACTCACTGGAGGAGGAGGCTCCACAAATATCCCCATCCTTAATGATGGAGGAGCCCAGCATCACAGATGCCAGTCTTCAGACAATTCAATTCACTCCATGTGATATAGAAACATAGAAACTAGGAGCAGGAGGAGGCCATTCGGCCCTTCGAGCCTGCTCTGCCATTCATTATGATCATGGCTGATCATCCAACTCAATAGCCTGCTCCTGCTTTCTCCCCATATCCTTTGATCCCTTTCACCCCAAGAGCTATATCTAACTCCTTCTTGAAAACATACAATGTTTTGGTCTCAAATACTTTCTGTGGTAACGAATTCCAAAGCCTCACCACTCTCTGGGTGAAGAAATTTCTCTTCATCTCAGTCCTAAATCCTAAATGGTCTACCCCATATCTTCAGACTGTGACCCCTGGTTCTGGACTCCCCCACCATCGGGAACATCCTTCCTGCATCTACCCTGTCTAGTCCTGTTACAATTTTATAGGTTTCTATGAGATCCCCCCTCATTCTTCTGAACTCCAGCGAATATAATCCTAATCGACTCAATCTCTCCTCATATGTCAGTCCCACCATGCCAGGAATCAGTCTGGTAAACCTTCGCTGCACTCCCTCTATAGCAAGAACATCCTTCCTCAGATATGGAGACCAAAACTGCACACAATATTCCAGCTGTGGTCTCACCAAGGCCCTGTACAATTGCAGCAAGACATCCCTGTTCCTGTACTCGAATCCTCTGGCTATGAAGGCCAACATACCATTTGCCTTCTTTACTGCCTGCTGCACCTGCATGCTTACTTTCAGCGACTGGTGTACAAGGACACCCAGGTCTCGTTGCACATTCTCCTCTCTCAATTTATAGCCATTCAGATAATAATCTGCCTTCCTGTTTTTGCTACCAATTGGATAATCTCACTTTTATCCACATTATACTGCATCTGCCATGCATTTGCCCATTCATTCAGCTTGTCCAAATCACACTGAAGCATCTCTGCATCCACCTCACAGCTCACCCTCCCACCCAGCTTTGTGTCATCTGCAAATTTGGAGATATTACATTTAATTCCCTCATTTAAATCATTAATATATATTGTGAATAGTTGGGGTTCCAGCACCGATCTCTGCGGTACCCCACTAGTCACTGCCTGCCATTTGGAAAAAAACCCGTTTATTCCTACTCTTTGTTTCCTGTCTGCCAACCAGTTTTCTATCCATCTCAACACAATACCCCCAATCCCATGCACTTTAATCTTACACACCAATCTCTTATGTGGGACTTTGTCGAAAGCCTTCTGAAAGTCCAAATAAACCACATCCATTGGCTCCCCCTCATCAACTCTACTAGTTTCATCCTCGAAAAATCCCAGTAGATTTGTCAAGCATGATTTCCCTTTCATAAATCCATGCTGACTCAGTCTGATTCTGCCACTGTTTTCCACGTGCTCAGCTATTAAGTCTTTTATAATGGACTCTAGAATTTTCCCCACTACCGACGTCAGGCTGACTGGTCTATAATTCCCTATTTTCTCTCTGCCTCCCTTTTTAAATAGTGGGGTTACATTAGCTACCATCCAATCTGTAGGAACTGTTCCAGAGTCTATAGAATCTCGGAAGATGACCACCAATGCACCCACTGTTTCTAGGGCCACTTCCTTACGTACTCTGGGGCGTAGATTATCAGGCCCTGGGGATTTATCAGTCTTCAATCCCATCAATTTCCCCAACACCATTTCCCTACTAATGCTGATTTCTTTCAGTTCCTCCCTCTCACTAAACCCTGTGTTCCCCAACATTTCTGTTATGTTATTAGTGTCCTCCTTTGTGAAGACAGAACCAAAGTATGTATTTAGTTGGTCAGCCATTTCTTTGTTCCCCATTATAAATTGCCCTGTTTCTGACTGTAAGGGACCTACATTTGGCTTCGCCAATCTTTTTCTCTTCACATACCTATAGAAACTTTTACAGTCAGTTTTTATGTTCCCCGCAAGCTTACTCTCGTACTCTATTTTCCCCTTCTTAATCAATCCCTTGGTCCTCCTTTGCTGAATTCTAAACTGCTCCCAATCCTCAGGTCTGTTGTTTTTTTCTGGCCAATTTGTATGCCTCTTCCTTACATCTAATACTATCTCTAATTTCCCTTGTAAGCCATGGTTTGGCCGCCTTTCCTGTTTTACTTTTGCGCCAGACAGGAGTAAACAATTACTGCAGTTCACTCATGCGCTCTTTGAATGTTTGCCATTGCCCATCCACCGTCATCCCTTTAAGTAACGTTTCCCAATCCATCATAGCCAAACCGCGCCTCATACCATCATAGTTTCCTTTATTAAGATTCAGGACCCAAGTCTCAGAATCAACGATGTCACTCTCCATCTTGATGAAGAATTCTATCATATTATGGTCGCTCATCCCCAAGGGACCTCGCACAACTAGATTGCCAATTATTCCTTTCTCATTACACAATATCCAGTATAGGATGGCCTGTTCTCTAATTGGTTCCGCAACGTTCTGGTCCAGAAAACCCTCCTGTACACACTCCAGGAATTCCTCCTCTACGGTATTGTTACTAATTTGATTTGCCCAATCTATATGCAGATTAAAGTCACCCTTAATTACAGATGTTCCTTTATTACATGCGTCTCTAATTTTCTGTTTAATGCCATTCCCAACATCACCACTACAGTTTGGGGGTCTATATACAACCCCCACTAATGTTTTTTGCCCCTTGGTGTTTCTTTGCTCTACCCATACAGATTCCACATCGTCGGAGCTAATATCTTTCCTCACTGTTGCATTAATTTCCTCTTTAACCAGCAATGCAACTCCAGCACCTTTTCCTTTCTGTCTGTCCTTCCTAAATAGTGAATACCCCTGGATGTTCAGTTCCCATCCCTGGTCACCCTGCAGCCATGTCTCCATAATCCCGACTATATCATACCTGTTTACATCTATTTGCGCGGTTAATTAGTTCACTTTATTGTGAATGCTCCTCACGTTAAGGTACAAAGCCTTAAGGCTTGTCTTTTTAACATTACTTGTTCTGTTCCCACTATTTTTCACTGAGGCCCTGTTTGATTCTTGCCCTTGATTTCACTGCCTGTCACTTTTCTTATTCCCCTTTCTGTCTTTTGTTCTCGTCTTTGATTCCCCCTCCTCTGACTCCTTGCATAGGTTCCCATCACCCTGCCATTTTAGTTTAAACCCTCCCCAACCACTCTAGCAAATGTTCCCCCCAGGACATCAGTCCCAGTCCTGCCCAGGTGTAACCTGTCCAGTTTGTACTGGTCCAACCTTCGCCAGAACCAATCCCAATGTCCCAGGAATCGGAAACCCTCCCCTTCACACCATCTCTTCAGCCACGTATTCATCCGATATATCCTGCAATTTCTACTCTGACTGGCACGTGGCACTGGTAGTAATCCTGAGATCACTACCCTTGAGGTCCTACTTTTCAACTTAATTCCTAACTCCCTATATTCTGCTTTTAGGACCTCATCCTTTTTTTCACCTATGTCGTTTGTACCAATGTGTACCACGACTGCTGGCTATTCACCCTCCCCCTTCAGAATGTCCTGTAGCCACTCTGCGACTTCCTTGATCCTAGCACCAGGGAGGCAACATACCATCCTGGAGTCTCGTTTGCGGCCACAGAAACCTCTGTCTATTCCCCTTACAGTTGAATCCCTGATAACTATTGCATTCCCACACATTTTACTCCTCCCGTGTGCAGCAGAGCCAACCGCGGTGCAACGAATTTGGCTGTTGCTGCTTTCCCCTGAGAGGCCATTCCCCCAACAGTACCCAAAGCGGTATATCTGTTTTCAGGCGAATAGCCACAGGAGATTCCTGCACTGCCTGCCTTGTCCCTTTGCTCTGCCTGGTGGTCACCCATTCCCTTCCTGCCTGTGGACTCTTAGCCTGCGGCGTGACCACCTCTCTATACGTGCTCTCCACCATACTCTTTGTCTTGTGGATGCTCCACAATGTACCCAGCTGCCGCTCCAGCTCCGAAACCCAGGCTTCCAGCAGCTGTAGCTAGAGAAACCTCCTGTACACATGCTGGCCCCAGGCACTGGAAACGTTCCCAGCTTCCCACATAGAGCAGGAGGAGCACACCACGGCTTTGAGCTTTTCTGCCATGACTTACACCTTTCAATTAAATTAAACTTTTTGGAAGATGCTTAATATCAAATAATATCAATTACTCTAGGGCCCTTGTTGTTACAGAATAAAGCTCTTACAAATGATGAACCACAAAATAAGACCTTAAAAGCTATAAGCAATAAAAGTAGTAAATACTTACCTGGCTGTATTCACGGTGCTCAAAGGATCACCTCGTTCCCTCCTCACTGTACTCCCAAAGCAGCGCTCCAGTGCAGACTGTGATGTTGATGGCAGGACTCTCTTCTCAGCCAAGAAATGGCTCCGACAATGGAGCCAATTTGATTCACTCCACATGATATCAAGAAATGGCTGAAGGCACTGGATACTGCAAAGGCTATGGGCCCTGACAACAATCCGGCAATAGTACTGAAGACCTGCTCTCCAGAACTCGCGGCTCTCCTAGCCAAGCTGTTCCAGTTGTTACGACAGCAGTTGGTAAAGGCTGTTATTTAAAATCCCAGAGGGAAACTTTAAACAACTGTCATAACCTATATTTTTCAATTGGTATGTTTGAGATGCAGTTCCAAATTCAGGGAATAAGACCACCAGTTTTTGAGGTTTTTATATAAAACTAAATAACCGCAGAAGGTGCAACACCTGCCCCTTTACTTACCCTCTCCTCACTGTCCAAGGGCCCAAACACTCCTTTCAAGTGAAGCAACATTTCACTTGCACTTCCCTCAATTTAGTCTACTGCATTCCCAATGCAGTTTCCTCTACATTGGAGAGACCAAACACAGACTGGGCAACCGCTTTGCAGAACACCTGCGGTCTGTCCGCAAGAATGACCCAAACCTCCCTGTCGCTTGCCATTTTAACACTCCACCCTGCTCTCATGTCCACATGTCTGTCCTTGGCTTGCTGCATTGTTCCAGTGAAACTCAACACAAACTGGAGGAACAGCACCTCATCTTCCAACTAGGCACTTTACAGCCTTCCGGACTGAATATTGAATTCAACAACTTCAGATCGTGAACTCTTTCCTCCCCACCCCCTTTCCGATCCCCTTTTTCCAATAATTTATCGTTTCTTTTTCTATATATTTTTCTTTTCCCACTTATTTCCATTATTTTTAAATGTATTTCCATCCATTGTTTTATCTCTACCTTTTAGCCTATTTCAATCCCTTCCCCCCCACCGCACCGCCACTTGGGCTAAGTGTACCTTGCTTGTCCTGCTTTTTACCCTTAATGTCACCATTAACACATTCCATGGCTAATATCACCACTGTCAACACCTCTTTGTCCTTCTGTCTATGACATCTTTGGCAATCTCTTCTTTGCCTCCACCTATCACTGGCCCTCTATCCAGCTCTACCTGTCCCACCCCCCTCAACCAGCTTATATTTCACCTCTTTTCTATTTTTAAAATAAAAGCAAAATACTGTGGATGCTGGAAATCTAGAACAAAAACAAAAATACCTAGTTCTGTTGAAGGGTCATTCGGACTCGAAACATTAACTGTGTTCCTCTCCGCAGATGCTGCCAGACCTGCTGAGTTTTTCCAGCTATTTTTGTTTTTGTTTCGGATTTCCAGCATCCGCAGTTTTTTGCTTTTATATAAATGAAACATTTATTAATTTGCAACAAATTAAACACATAAACATGGCTACAAATCACTGCTAACATAACTTTATCAAATTCCCAAATTCAGCTCCACTCAGGCAACCAATAGACTTAAGCAGACACCAGGCAAAGCATTTTTCATCTTACAACTTCAAAATGAGGTTCCTTTGCAGACAGTTGTAGGCTTACAGGCTTAGATCTTACATGCCTCTGACCTGCACACACAAACTCCTCTCAGATTATACCTAGTATAATGCAAATTCTCATTTTATAACCAGACCCTTTGAACTATACCTCTTCTAACAATAAAACACCTTTCATAGTACCAATTTTATTAGTAATATAAACATTGCTGGTCTCTCCTAGCTAGGTGCAAGATTTCACCCCAACTCCTAAATGCTCTATTCAACAAAATGCAAATGCACTCTACCTACTGTTTACATCACAAAAATACTATACATCAAAGCACCCAGACTAGCTGGCTTTAATCCAGTTAACACACACACAGACTAAACCCCTATTTTAAAAAACAATTTCCATTAACATTATATACACTAATATCTCTTCGTGACACAGTACAGCTACAACACTGGGGTCTACCTGCCAACGTGGAAAATTGCCCAGGTATATCCTGTACACAAAAAGCAGGACAAATCCAACCCGGCCAATTACCATCCCCTCAGTCTACTCTCAATCATCAATAAAATGATGGAAGAAGTCATCGACAGTGCTAAAGAGCTGAGCTCCCGAGGTGAGGAGAGAGTGACTGTCCTTGACATCAAGGCAGCATTTGACCGAGTGTGGCATCAAGGAGCCCTAGCAAAACTGGAGTCAATGGGAATCAGGGGGAAAACTCTCCTCTGGTTGCAGTCACATCTAGCACAAAGGAAGATGGTTGTGGTTGTTGGAGGTCAGTAATCTCAGCTCCAGGACATCACTGCAGGAGTTCCTCAGGGTAGTGTCCTCGACCCAACCATCTTCAGCTGCTTCATCACAGAATCTCACAGTGCAGAAGAGGCCTTTCGGCCCATCGAGTCTGCACCGACACGTGAGAAACACCTGACCTACCTACCTAATCCCATTTACCAGCATTTGGCCCATAGCCTTGAATGTTATGATGGGCCAAGTGCTCATCCAGGTACTTTTTAAAGGATGTGAGGCAACCCGCCTCCACCACCCTCCCAGGCAGCGCATTCCAGACCATCACCACCCTCTGGGTAAAAAGGTTTTTCCTCACATCCCCCCTAAACCTCCTGCCCCTCACCTTGAACTTATGTCCCCTTGTGACTGACCCTTCAACTAAGGGGAACAGCTGCTCCCTATCCACCCTGTCCATGCCCCTCATAATCTTGTACACCTCGATCAGGTCGCCCCTCAGTCTTCTCTGCTCCAACAAAAACAACCCAAGTCTATCCAACCTCTCTTCATAACTTAAATGTTTCATCCCAGGCAACATCCTGGTGAATCTCCTCTGCACCCCCTCCGGTGCAATCACATCCTTCCTATAATGTGGTGACCAAAACTGCACACAGTACTCCAGCTGTGGCCTCACCAAGGTTCTATACAACTCCAACATGACCTCCCTACTTCTGTAATCTATGCCTCGATTGATAAAGGCAAGTGTCCCATATGCCTTTTTACCACCCCACTAACATGCCCCTCCATCTTCAGAAATCTATGGACACACAAGCCAAGGTCCCTTTGTTCCTCAGAACTTCCTAGTGTCATGCCGTTCATTGAATACTTCCTTGTCAAATTACTCCTTCCAAAGTGTATCACCTCACACTTTTCAGGGTTAAATTCCATCTGCCACTTATCTGCTCATTTGACCATCCCGTCTATATCTTCCTGTAGCCCAAGACACTCAACCTCACTGTTAACCACCCGGCCAATCTTTGTGTCATCCGCAAACTTACTAATCCTACCCCCCACATAGTCATCTATGTTGTTTATATGAATGACAAATAATAGGAGACCCAGCACAGATCCCTGTGGTACACCACTGGACACTGGCTTCCAGTCACTAAAGCAGCCTTCTGTCATCACCCTCTGTCTCCTAAAATTAAGCCAATTTTGAATCCACCTTATCAAATTACCCTGTACCCCATGTATATTTGCCTATTTTATGAGTCTCCCATGTGGGACCTTGTCAAAGGCTTTGCTGAAATCCATATAAACTACATCAACTGCACTACCCTCATCTACACACCTGGTTACCTCCTCCTAAAATTCAATCAAATTCATCAATGACCTTCCTTCCATCATAGAGTCAGAGGTGGGGATGTTTACTGATGATATTTTTAAATTTATTCTTTCATGGGATATAGGCATCGCTGGCAAGTCCACTATTTGTTGCCCATCCCTAATTGCCCTTGAACTGAGTTGCTTGCTCGGCCATTTCAGAGGGCAGTTAAGAGTCAATCACATTGCCGTGGGTCTGGACTGGTCACGTACAGGAGAAGCATTCTTACATTGGAGACGGTACAGCAAAGGTTCACTAGATTGGTCCCTGGGATGAGGGGGTTGCCCTCTGGTAAGAGGCTGAGGAAGTTGGGTTTTTCTTCTCTGGAGTTTAGAAGAATGAGAGGCAATCTGATTTCAATCTACAAGATTGTGAAGGGGGTTTGATAGGGTGGATGCTGAGAGATTGTTTCCATTGTTTGGGGAATCTAAAACATGGGAACTGTCTAAGGATGAGGGGCCAATCATTTAGGACTGAGATGAGGAGAAATTCCTTCACTCACAGGGTCGTGAATCTTTGGAATTCTCTACCCCAGAGGGTTGAGGATGCTCCATTGTTGAATATATTTGAGGCTGGGACAAACAGATTTTTAGTCTCTCAGGTAATTAAGGGATATGGGGACTGGGAGGGAAAATGGAGTTGAAACCCATGATGGTATTGAACAGCAGAGCAGGCTTGATGGGCTGAATGGTCTATTCCTGCTCCTATTTCCTGAATGGAGTCACATGTACCCAGACCAGGTAAGGATAGTGGATTTCATTCTTTTATGGGCATTAGTAAACCGGGTGGGTTTTTGACAACAATTGATGATAGGTCTATCATCACTGTTACTGAGAATAGCTTTATTTTCCAGGTTTATTAACTGAGTTTAAATTCCACCAGGTGCTATGGCAGGATTTGAACCCATATACAACCCAGAGCATTCACCTGGTACTTAGGGTTATTAGTATAGTGACAGTACCAATACACCATCTCACAGGCTGCACAATGTTCAGCACCATTCACAATTCTTCAGATGCTGAAATCTATGTCCAAATGCAGTATGACCTGGATAATATCCAGGCATGGACTGACAAGTGGCAAGTAACATTCACACCCACACAAGTGTCAGGCAATGACCATCTCCAACAAGAGAGAATCCAACCATCACCCCTTGATGTTCAATGGCATTACCATCACTGAATCCCCCACTATCAACATCCTGGGATTAACATTGACCAGAAACTGAGCTGGACGAGCCATATAAATACTGTGGCTACAAGAGCAGGTCAGAGGCTAGGAATCCTATGACGAGTAACTCACCTCCTGACTCCCTAAAGCTTATCCACCATCTACAAGGCACAAGTCAGGAGTGTGATGGAATAGTCCCCACTTGCCTGGATGAGTGCAGCTCTCACAACACTCAAGAAGCTTGACACCATCCAGGACAAAGCAGCCCGCTTGATCAGTACCCCATCAAACACTTTAAACATCCATTCCCTCTACCATTGTCACACAGTAGCAGGAGTGTGTACCATCTACAAGATGCACTGCAGGAATTCACCAAGGGTCCTTAGACAGCACCTTCCAAACCCACGACCACTACCATCTAGAAGGACAATGGCAGCAGATAGATGGGAACATCACCACCTGGGAGTTCCCCTCCAAGTCACTCACCATCCTGACTTGGAAATATATCGGCTGTTCCTTCACTGTCTCTGGGTCAAAATCCTGGAACTCCCTCCCTAACAGCACTGTGAGTGTACCTACACCACATGGACTGCAGCGGTTCAAGAAGGCAGCTCACCACCACCTTCTCAAGGGCAATTAGGGATGGGCAATAAATGCTGGCCCAGCCAGTGAAGCCCACATCCCATGAACAGAGAAAAAATAGAAAAAAGGTCATTGGGGTGGGAATTGGCCGGATAGGATTTGTCCAGGTTGTTGATGACAGGATAAAGCTGGGTGATATCCACGTTGTCTGGCAGGTGGCAGTGTTGTGGCTGTGCTGGAACAGCTTGGCTCAGCAAGAGGTTAGATCTGGAGCACAAGTCTGAACACTATAGTCGGATGTTGTCTGGATCCATAGTCTTTGGTATATCCACGCTCAGTGATTTCAACCTTCATCTGAACCCTTCATGCTCCCTCTCCTCTGAGTTCACCGCCCTGCTATCCACTCTAAATCTCCCCCTCCATGTAAACTCCCCAACACCCTCACAGTCACCGCCTTGACCTGGCCTCATTGGCATCGGGCATCATGGTGGGCAGGAGGTGGTCAATATGCCGAGACAGCCAACAATCAGTTCCACGCCATCGTGGTGCCAGTTAGTGACCGTCCGCTCTGCCTGTCAATGGTGGGCTGCGATACCCACCACCACACACCAGGAAACTAACTCCAACACTTCGGTATCTCCCTATAAGCCCCGCTCGCTGGAACCATCCCCCCCACCTCCCCACCACCTACTGGATCACCCGGACACCAATCACTCTGGCGTGTTTCACGCCTGTACATACACCACCTGCTCCTGGCGAGCTGCACTCCGCTCGGGACTTCGAGGTCTGTTTGCCCACCTCGCTTCAGGCAGCACCCACAATCTCAGCGCCAGGCTTCACAGGCAGCACCACATCACTGTTAGGGGGCCTCACGGGCAGGTCTCTACCCACCAGACCAGCCCTGAGGCAGGGGGGGGCTTTTCACCAGCTGCAGGGCGAGGGTTTGCTTGGGGAAGGGGGAGAAGTGGCCTCAGGCCAGGGAAGAGGCTGCAGGGCGAGGGCTGTACCGGGGGAAGGGGGGTATCCCAGGGTGTGTGGGGGGGTAACATGTTGATTTGTACAAGTGTCCTCAAGATGGTGAGGGCTGAAGTGTCAGTCTCCAGGGGAGATGAGGCCAGATGGAGATGTGAGGGTGTGTGTGAGAGAGCGAGTGGTGATGCCGGAGAATGTGAGTGTGTGAGTTCAGAGTGATGACATGGTTGCCTTATCCTTTCAGCACAGACAAGATCCTTCATCTGTTTTCTGCACTGGATGGCCAACCTCATGTGTGCAGCATTGGCACTGACCACCTCTGCCACTGCCTGACATGTAGGTGGGGGGGGTGAGACTGATGGCCCTCCTGTGGCCAGAGCAGGGGTAGAGGGCATCGCAATGACCTCCATAGTGTCCAGGAGGCATTCCAGGGATGCGTCACTGAATTGGGGGGGGGGATGCTGCACCCTTCCTGGATTCTGGGGCTATGTCTCTTCACCAGCGCCTCCCCCTGGGCAGCCAGCACTGAGGGGTGTGTGTGCAGCTGCTGCAGTTTCAATATTGAGGTAACGGTGTGGCAGGCAAAACAGAGGCTGCCCACCAGCGAGACGGCGTGGTTCCTGTGGCTGCATAACTAATAAGGTGAGACTGGGAGTGGATTGGGAGCAGGACCACTGTATGAACTGGACCAGCCATATAAATACTGTGGCTACAAGAGTAGGTCAGAGGCTGGGAATCCTGCAGACAGTAACTCACCTCCTGACTCCCCAAAGCCTGTCCACCATCTACAAGGCACAAGTCAGGAGTGTGATGGAATACTCCCCACTTACCTGGGTGAGTGCAGCTCCCACAACACTCAAGAAGCTCAACACCGTCCAGGACAAAGCAGCCCCGCTTGATCAGCACCCCATCAAACACTTTAAACATTCACTCCCTCCACCACTGACGCACAGTAGCAGCAGTGTGTGTACCATCTACAAGATGCACTGCAGGAATTCACCAAGGCTCCTTAGACAGCACCTTCCAAACCCACGGCCACTACCATCTAGAAGGACGAGGGCAGCAGATAGATGGGAACACCACGACCAGGAAGTTCCCCTCCAAGTCACTCACCATCCTCGCGTAGCTGCATAATTGAAGAGGTGAGAATGGGCCGATATGGCAGGAAGACCTGCCATTGCAGGTGGTGGATAAAAAGGGACTTTTTCCGCTTTCCCAACACGTTGATTACTTTTTTGAATCACTCAAAAAACAAACACCCACCCACCTCCCTCTGCTTCTATGCCCTCAGGAACTGCCTTCTGATTCTGTCCCTGCATTTTACTAAGGGGATTATTGTAATTAATCATAGTCCAATCAAATATACGTGAGTACATTTCAGTGGGAGTGGACTGGGAGCAGGACCCCTGTACGAACTTCCCTCCTCAATTGAAGACCATTGAGATCTATTGTATGTTCCTCCTGCCTGCCTGGGATCAGTTCATTCAACAAAGGCCAAAATCTACTGTGGATGTCCTGGTCCAAATGAGTCAGTTACTTTATCACTAGGGCTGCTGAGAATATGTTGGGGAGTTGATATAACCAACATGGATGGAATGTTTTGTACCTGTAGAACAGTCACTACCTGGGTGACCTGGTGAGTGAGATACAAAATGTAGAAAACAATCAAACCACAAATCATTGAGGCGCTTACAGAAACTGAGACTGATGAGTGAAATCAACCAGTTCACAGCCGAATGATCTATTATCTGGAACAGAGCCCATGGGAACCTGAGTGTGGGAAAATCCCACTGTCAATGTAACGTACCAATAGATAAATGAATTCCAAATCTGTAAATGAAAAAAAAAGTTTGCATTTCTATAGTGCCATTCACATCCATTTCCAAGCACTTTTATTCATTCATGAGATGTGGCCTTCACTGGCTGGGCCAGCATTTATTGCCCATCCCTAGTTGCCCTTGAGAAGGTGGTGGTGAGCTGCCTTCTTGAGCCGCTGCAGTCCATGTGGTGTAGGTACACCCACAGTGCTGTTAGGGAGGGAGTTCCAGGATTTTGACCCAGCGACAGTGAAGGAATGGTGATATATTTCCAAGTCAGGATGGTGATTGACTTGGAGGGGAACTTCCAGGTGGTGGTGTTCCCATCTATCTGCTTCCCTTGTCCTTCTAGATGGTAGTGGTCGTGGGTTTGGAAGGTGCTGTCGTAGGAGCTTTGGTGAATTCCTGTAGTGTATCTTGTAGATGATACACACTGCTGCCACTGTGTATCGGTGGTGGAGGGAATGAATGTGGTGCCGATCAAGTGGGGCTGCTTTGTCCTGGATGGTGTCAAGCTTCTTGAGTGTTGTGGGAGCTGCACTCATCCAGGGAAGTGGACAGTATTCCATCACACTCCTGACTTGTGCCTTGTAGATGGTGGACAGGCTTTGGGGAGTCAGGAGGCGAGTTACCCGTTGCAGGATTCTTAGCCTCTGACCCGCTCTTGTAGCCACAGTATTTATGTGGCTGGTCCAGTTCAGTTTCTGGTCAATAGTAACCCCCAGGATGTTGATAGTAGGGATTCAGTGTTGGTAATGCCATTGAACGTCAAGGGGTGATGGTTGGATTCTCTCTTGTTGGAGATGGTCATTGCCTGACACTTGTGTGGGTGTGAATGTTACTTGCCACTTGTCAGCCCAAGACTGGATATTGTCCAGTTCTTGCTGCATTTGGACATGGACTGCTTCAGTATCTGAGGAGTCGCGAATGGTGCTGAACATTGTGCAATCATCAGCGAACATCCCCACTTCTGACCTTATGATGGAAGGAAGGTCATTCATGAAGCAGCTGAAGATGGTTGGACCTTACTGCCAAAGAAGCACTTTTTGAAGTGCAATCACAGTGGTAATGCAGCAGCTAATTTGCACACAGCAAGATCCCACACACAGCAATGTGATCATGAGCAGGTTATCTGACTCAGTGATGCTGATTGAAAGATAAATATTTTCACCAGGCTCTCCATGGCATTACTTTGGGCATTTTTATCCTTGGAATTTGATTGATGATTTGTTTCTCAATATATCCTTGGTTCAGTTTCACACCCCATTTTAAAGCCAAGACCACCTACTATTACCTCCAGCATGTTTCCTCTCTCACTCTTGCCACTACTGAAAGTCTCAACTAACCCTCTTCCCCCTCCATGTTGGACTGTCCCACTGCCGTCTCCCCAGCCTCCAAACCAATCAAACTCATAACGTGGCTCGTTTCTGCTTGTTAGAAGAGATATACATCCATACAATGGGCCCCATTCTCTGTCCAAGCCATGAGCCTTTTTTGAATTACTCGGGAACTTGGGAACCCTACAATTCCCCATTGCTTACTCCATGACAACACCTTTGGCCAATCAGAATCGACTTGCCAACCAAACTTTTTCTTGAAAATGGCTTGACGTTCTTGTGTTTGTCTTGATGAGACCAAGGCAAAAATCTTCAGCAACACGTCTCCTATCAGCAGTAAAAAGGGCCTTTCTCCTTCCCTGTGGAGATGAAGTGTTGGAAGATTTTGTTGAGACACTTATGACTGAGCAAAATGACTACAACTCAGCCAAAAAGAACATAACATAAAAAATAAGAGCATAAGGAGGCCATTCAGCCCTTCAAGCCTGCTCCGCTATTCAATAAGATCATGGCTGATCATCTAATTCAACATAACATTCCTGCACCATCCCCATGTAGAAATCCATCAACATCAGTCTTGAACATACTCAATGATTGAGCTCCCACAGCCTCTGGGATAGGGAATTCCAAAGATTCACCACCCTGAGTGAGGAAATCCCTCCTCACCTTAGTCTTAAATGACCTGCCCATTATTCTGAGAGTGTGTCCCTGGTTCTAGACCCCCCAAGCCAGGGGAAATGTTGTTACTGCATCTCCCCTGTCAATTCATGTAAGAATTTTGTATGTTTGAATGGGATCACCTCTCATTCTTCTTAACTCCAGAGAATAAAGGCCCAGCCTAGTTAATTGTTCCTCATAGACTGGCCTACATGTGACTCCAGACCCACAGCAGTGTGGTTGACTCTTAACTGCCCCCTGAACAAGGGAAATTAGAGATGGGCAATAAATACTGGCCCAGCCAGCGATGCTAATGCCCCATGAATGAATTAAAAAAAGAAAATCCCTGCATCCCAG
Source organism: Carcharodon carcharias (assembly GCF_017639515.1). Lineage (NCBI taxonomy): Eukaryota > Metazoa > Chordata > Chondrichthyes > Lamniformes > Lamnidae > Carcharodon > Carcharodon carcharias. The sequence continues at coordinate 3,879,730 of NC_054469.1, forward strand.
GAATTAATTTGTCGAATCTTCATTACACTCCCTCTAATTCAAGTTTATCTTTCCTTAGGTAGAGAGACCAAAAGTGTACACAATACTCCAGCTGTGGTCTCACCAAGGGGCCCTGTGTGATTGCAGGAAGACCCCTTTGACTCCTATACTTAAACCCTTTTTATTTGATTCATCCATTGGGTGTGGGTGTCGCTGGCCAGACCAGCACTGATTGCCCACCTTGGACCCCCGGTATGTGCTTGAGCATTTTAAAGGCAGTCATGAAGCGGCCACTCTGAAGTCACGCCAACATGTGCAGTAAATTTGACGCGGGGGAGGGGGGGGATTGGGGGAAGATGATTGCAGCCAGCAGGACTTATAGTTCCAAATGTATTAAAATGACATTCCCAATGTCCAGCTGTGGGAAACATGTCCTGTCATTGATGGGTGGAGCGGACAATCACAAACCAGAAAATTCCAGCCAATATCTTGATCGTCCGAACCAAGATCATTTCTCACCACTGCACTGATCTCATCCCTTATGCACAGAGACACCCCACCACCGCCTCTTCCTTTCTCCCTGAGATTCTGAAATGTTAGAAGCCCTGAAAATTCAGGTCCCAGTCATGGTCACTTTGCAACCATGTCTCTGTGATGGCTATTATATAGAAACATAGAAACTAGCAGCAGGAGGAAGCCATTCGGCCCTTCGAGCCTGCTCTGCCATTCATTATGATCATGGCTGATCATCCAACTCAATAGCCTGCTCCCGCTTTCTCCCCATATCCTTTGATCCCTTTCACCCCAAGAGCTATATCTAACTCCTTCTTGAGAACGTACAATGTTTTGGTCTCAACTACTTTCTGTGGTAACGAATTCCACAGCCTCACCACTCTCTGGGTGAAGAAATTTCTCCTCATCTCAGTCCTAAATGGTCTACCCCATATCCTCAGACTGTGACCCCTGGTTCTGGACTCCCCCACCATCGGGAACATCCTTCCTGCATCTACCCTGTCTAGTCCTGTTAGAATTTTATAGGTTTCTATGAGATCCCCCCTCATTTTTCTGAACTCCAGCGAATATAATCCTAATCGACTCAATCTCTCCTCATATGTCAGTCCCGCCATCCCAGGAATCAGTCTGGTAAACCTTCGCTGCACTCCCTCTACAGCAAGTACATCCTTCCTCAGATAAGGAGACCAAAACTGCACAGAATACTCCAGGTGTGATCTCACCAAGGCCCTGTACAATTGCAGCAAGACATCTCTGTTCCTGTACTCGAATCCTCTGGCTTTGAAGGCCAACATATCATTTGCCTTCTTTACCGCCTGCTGCACCTGCATGCTTACCTTCAGTGACTGGTGTACAAGGACACCCAGGTCTCGTTGCACATTCCCCTCTCTCAATTTATAGCCATTCAGATAATAATCTGCCTTCCTGGTTTTGCAGCCAAAGTGAATAACCTCACATTTATCCACATTATACTGCATCTGCCATGCATTTGCCCACTCACTCAACTTGTCCAAATCACACTGAAGCATCTCTGCATCTTCCTCACAGCTCACCCTCCCACCCAGCTTTGTGTCATCTGCAAGTTTGGAGATATTACATTTAATTCCCTCATCCAAATCATTCATATATATTGTGAATAGCTGAGGTCCCAGCACCGATCCCTGCGGTACCCCACTAGTCACAGCCTGCCATTTGGAAAATGACCCGTTTATTCCTTCTCTTTGTTTCCTGTCTGCCAACCAGTTTTCTATCCATCTCAATACATTAACCTCAATCCCATGCACTTTAATTTTACACGCCAATCTCTTATGTGGGACTTTGTCGAAAGCCTTCTGAAAGTCCAAATAAACCACATCCATTGGCTCCCCCTCATCAACACTACTGGTTACATCCTCGAAAAATTCCAGTAGATTTGTCAAGCATGATTTCCCTTTCTGTCCGATTCTAAACCCTCCCTCCTACTCCATTTCTCCAGCAACATGTGGACTGTTCAATCTCTCTATCCCTATGCTCACTAGCACATGGCACTGGCAATAATCCTGAGATTACAGCTCTTGAGGCCCTGATTTTTAATTTCCTTCCTAATTCCCTGAAATATGCTTTCAGGACCTCATCCCTTTTTCTGCCTATGTCATTGGTCCCAATGTGGACCACGACCTCTGTCTGCTCACCCTTCCCCAAAAGAATGTCCTGCAGCTGCTCTGTGACATCCTTGACCCAGGGAGGCAACATACCATCCTGGAGTCACGTCTACAGCTGCAGGAACGCTTGCCTGTTCCCCTAACTATGGAATCCCCTGTCACTATAGCAATTCCACAATGTCAATGTCAATGAGTGAGATTGAGATGGAGACTGCCGGGTTAACTGGGTTCGATAAAGCTTGCAGGTTCAGCCTGGCTGATCTCAGTTTCTCAAAATCACCTCACAGTGTAAAGTACTCCTCCACAACCTGTCCAAATGAAACCGTGAGCACAGCCACAGTGACACACCAACCACAGGCCAGGGAGCCCTGCCACTGAGCAAATGATCTGAAGAAAGACACACTTTGTTCAGGGGGGAGACTCAACACCTGGACCACACATCCCTGACCACAGTTATCTTGGCTTCTTACTGTGTGCTCCTGTGGATGAGTGACTCAAGGGCTACTGGAGCTGTTAGGACAAATGGGCATAGAGAGAGAGAGAAAGAGGGAGAGATACAGAGAGGTGGAGATAAATAGATAGACAAGCGGACAGGGGGAGGCAGATATATGGATAGATAAATAGACAAATAGATGGACAGACAGACACTTAGACAGTCTTACTGACAGGGCTGAATTTTACCAGCCCCTTAGGGATGGGTTAGCAGGTGGAAGGGCCTTGTGAAATGGTGGTGGAAGACACTGAATGGGAGTTTAAAACAAAAACAGAAATACCTGGAAAAACTCAGCAGGTCTGGCAGCATCAGCGGAGAAGAAAAGAGTTGACGTTTCAAGTCCTCATGACCCTTCGACAGAACATCTTTCTGCACCACAGGTCATTTTTAAAAATTCATTCACAGGATGTGGGTGTCACCGGCTGGGCCAGCATTTATTGCCCATCCCTAATTGCCTCTTGAGAAGGTGGTGGTGAGCTGCCTCCTTGAGCCGCTGCAGTCCATGTGGTGTAGGTACACCCACAGTGCTGTTAGGGAGGGAGTTCCAGGATTTTGACCCAGCGACAGTGAAGGAACAGCGATATATTTCCAAGTCAGGATGGTGAGTGACTTGGAGGGGAACTTCCAGGTGGTGGTGCTCCTATGTGTCTGGGGCCCTTGTCCTTCTAGTTGGCAGAGGTCATGGGTTTGGAAGGTGCTGCCTTAGTGCCAGGGGCAGAGGTGATCACTGCAGAGCCGGCCGGAAATCGGAGAGGGAGCCTCCAAGCGGAGGTGCCCTCTCTGGAGGCAATAGCTGCCTCACCATTTCACCTCGTAGCGGGAGCTGACGGCATAGTGGTGACATCACTGGACTGGTAAACCCAAGGCTTAGGCTAATGCTCTGCGGACAAGGGTTCATATTCCACCATGGCAGTTGGTGGAATTTAACTTCAATTCATTAATCTGGAACATAAGCAAGCCTCAGTGATGGTGACCATGCTGATTATCATTAATTGTAAAAATGCCCTTTAGGAAAGGAAATCTTCTGCCCTTACTCAGGGCGTACACCTGACTCCAGCCCCACAGCAGTGTGGTTGAGTCTTAGCTTCCCTCTGCAATGGCCTAGAAAACCATTCAGTTCAAGGGCAATAAAGGATGGGGAACGAGGCCACATCCCCTAAAAGAATAGAGACAGCACTGCCACTGGAAGGCAGCCCCTCCCAATCACTTGGGCCTCCCTGCCTGACCCTGGCATGGTAAATAAAAAAGAAACTACCTCATCTTGGAGGGCACCTCAGCTTGGAGGCTCCCTCTCCGATTTCCTGCTGCCTCTGTAAAGCTCGCCTCTGTCCCTGGCACTGCCAATTAGCTGTCCCAGCAGCAACCTCCATCACAGGTAAACGGCCTCCCACGTTCTGTCACCTGTCAGCACGTGGCTCCATTCCCTGTTATAAAATTCCAGCCACAGGCTGAGAGGGGAGAGATCGATAGATAGAGGGGGTAAATTTCCTCTCAGGGATTTATACTCTTCTAAAGACGCAATAGAAAGAATCTATTTCCTCCGATGGTGGGGGCTGGTGCAGGAAAGGTTCACAACAAGGGGGCAGGGCCTTAGGATTAGACCTGGGCAATTGAATGATGATGTCAGGAGACACCTTCTTACACAAAAGGGTAATGGAAATCTGGAAACTTCCTTTAAAAGTGTTGTGAAGGAAGTATGACCATTTTCATAATGTGTTTCTGTTTTTTTGTGAAGTGTAGTTGGGCCTCTGCGTGATTTAATTACATTTGGAGTCAGGCAGACTGCAAGCTTGAAGCCATCAAAAGAAGTTAGGTGTAGAAACGTGCCTGACGTGCTAATGGATAAACATGGCATTTTAAAAATTAATTCATGGGATGTGGGCGTCACTGGCTGGGCCCAGCATTTATTGCCCATCCCTAGTTGCCCTTGAGAAGGTGGTGGTGAGCTGCCTCCTTGAGCCACTGCAGTCCCTGTGGTGTAAGTACACCCACCGTGCTGTTAGGGAGAGAGTTCCAGGATTCCCAACAGGTAAGGTGTGAAGGGATTGTTGGATTTCAAAGGGATCTAAGTCTGCTTCCAACTAGCCAGATAAGCAAGGCTAAGGAGCCGTGTTTATTTTTCCCAATGGTTACTGACAATATTGGCAACATGAAAGTTTTAAATTATGAGGAAGATTCAGTTTCAAAGACATATGGAGCAATATAATTTACATATTAAAAGGAGAGAAAGATATATAAAGGGGGATGGAAGTCTATGTGGAAGAAGGCCATATAAGATTAAACAGGAGTGTGTGAAATAGCTTTAATGAAGCCTCCAGCCATTTGTGCCTAATTCTGCTATATAACAAAACTGCAGTTGGGGAAAAGCCATTTGAAATCCCACTGTCAAGTGGGAATTGTTTTAACTTGCTGGTTCTGTTTTAAATCTAAAATCTATCTTGGACTGTTGCCTTAAAGTGAGTGTAACTGAGGGTCAGGTGTATTAGGACTATGAGGAGTTATTATAGTGGTAAGTAATTTTAGTCTTATGTATGTGCTTGAAATCTTTTATTTTGTTAATAAATATTTTAATTTAAATTTTAAAATCTCTAAAGGTCTTAGTGGACTCATTACTTTTGCACTCAGTGCACATATCTTCTCATAATAAATACAAATTGCAAAACCATCGTAATAAGATGGCCAAGTTTCTCCTGTGGATTCGGTCAGCCAGGCACACGACATAACTGTGGTGAGAATTGGGGTTAATTTAAACTTTCAAAACTGAGGTTGATAGATGGGGGATGAGAGTGGGATTAGAATGGTTGGGATGTTGGAGGCTATGGACAATGAGTGTTAGACGGTGATATTGAGGGTTATAGGGATTGAACAATATAGTGCAGGATTTGACTAACTGGAATATTTGAGAGTATGAGAGTGAGGGAAGAGTTGGATTAGACTGGGTGGTATGTCAGCAGTGGAGGAAAAGGTTAGTTAACTGAAAACCCCAAGGAAACATAGATCAGGTACAGGGATTGACCAAAATTAACATCAGCAAAACAATGGCAGTGGGAAAAGTAACAGTATTAAAGAGAGACAAATCTCCAGGAGCAGATGGTTTCAATCCCAGGGGCTTTCAAGGGAATAGGTGAGAATTTTGCAGATGTCCTAATCATAACCTTGCAAATAAAAATGTAAAGTACTGGAAAGTTTCAGCAACTCTGGCAGCATCTGTGGAGAGAGAGAGCGAGAGAAGCATTAACATTTTTCATCCAATATGACCCTCCTTCAGAACACTGGAAGAAGAGTCAAATTGGGCAAGAAACGTTAACTCTGTTTCTCTCTGCACAGACTCTGCCAGACCTGCAGAGTTTTTCTAGCACTTTCTGCTTTTATTTCAGATTTTCAGCATCTGCCGTATTTTGCTTGTATGTTAGTGTATAATCTTGCAAAGCTCTCAGTTTAGGAACCATTCATCAAATTGGGAATTTGCACATGTCACTCCGATATTTCAGAAAGGTAAGAGAAGGGAATTAGGGAATTATAGACCACTGAGCCTAACATCTGCTTTCAGCAAACAACTGGCACCTTACTAGGGTGATAAGTAACAAGTAATATTCAAACCACACAAGTGCCAAATGATCATCTCCAACAAGAGAGAATCTAACCATTGCCCTTGACTGCATTACCATCACTGAATCCCACACATCACCATCGCTTCTTGACATTCAATGGCATTACCATCACTGAATCCCCCACTATCAACATCCTGGGGGTTACCATTGACCAGAAACTGAACTGGACCAGCCATATAAATACTGTGGCTACAAGAGCAGGTCAGAGGCTGGGAATCCTGCAGCGAGTAACTCACCTCCTGACTCCCCAAAGCCTGTCCACCATCTACAAGGCACAAGTCAGGAGTGGGATGGAATACTCCCCACTTGCCGGGATGAGTGCAGCTCCCACAACACTCAAGGACTTTGGCTCTGTCTAGGTCAGAGCAGCCCCACCCCTGTAGGAGATCGGTACTGAATCACAATTTTCCTGGAGTGATCCTTTACTTGAGAAAGAGACGGATTGGCAGCTGTGGGGAGGAAATGTCCTTTCGGGAAGGAATCTGCCATTCTTACGTAGTCTGCCCCACATGTGGCTCCAGACCCACAGCAATGTGGCTGACTCTGACAAAGGGCATTTAGGGATGGGTAATAAATGCTGGCCTAGCCAGTGATGCCAAATCCTGTGAACAAATAGAAAAATATTTTTAAAAAAGACCCATTCCTATGACTATTCGGAGAGAGAATGTTCTCATTGACCTTTGGGCTACATCTTTACATTTCATGGTGCAGGACACTCTAAGGCCTGTATCTCAGAGCAGGGACAGCCCTAGATTTTCTGACAATGACCTAGAAGTGATGCTGGAGGCCATGAGGGTGAGGATGGAGTGCCACTTCCAGGAGGGGGGGCAAGAGGAATTGACCCTCTCAGAGAAAACAGGCCTGGGTAAAAATGGCAGCCAACCGGCAGGTGTGTTGTGAGATTGGTTTGGACACAGGAAGAGGTTGAAGAAGCTTCTTGACCCGGCAAGGTGAATATAACCTCAACCCTCCGGACAGGCCTCTGGGTATTCACCCTCCAGCAGATGCACCAGCTGAGGAGCCAGAGGGCACATTTTGTCCTTCAACGTGGGAAGAGTGTGTGTGCCAGGCAGTAACTCACTCCTCAGAGTGACTCAGAGCCATAGTGCTGCTGATGGGTGCCAGAACTGTAACATACAGCTCCCAGTGAAGAGGGGCAAATACCAGTGGCCATAAGAGACAGCAACGCTTTATCACTCGCTCTCTTGTACCGGCAGAGAAACAGGCTCAGGATGGCCTGGGGAGATAAGATGATCATCAAGATATGCGAAGCCACCTATAGTCAAGGTCAAACGGACAAATCCCCTTCACTCAGGATGGGGTCTCTCTCCTTAAGGATGACAATGTCATCCACCATCACAGGAGAGAACGTTTGCAACAAGTCCTCAACCATGAACCCAGGGTGGCAGCTGATACCCTCCAGTCTATCTCCACTACCCTGGGATAGGATCCCTGGGTGAACCACCATCGATGAGAGAGCTGCAACAAGCGGTCAGATGGATGATGACCAGTGAAGCCTGGGGTCCCGATGGGTATAACACTGAGGTCATCAAAACTGATGGGATTTTGCTCACGTCAAGAATCCATGGACTCATCCTATGGAATTGGGAAGGAAA